>NW_013667570.1:106035-107856 GCF_000517525.1 Limulus polyphemus
CAAACGTCACAGAACCATCAAACGTAGCAGCGTACAGTAAAACTACTGAAACAAACGTCACAGAACCATCAAACACAGCTTTGCACAGTAAAACTACTGAAACAAACGTCACAGAACCATCAAACGTAGCAGCGTACAGTAAAACTACTGAAACAAACGTCATAGAACCATCAAACAGCAGCGTACAGTAAAACTACTGAAACAAACGTCACAGGACCATCAAACGTAGCAGCGTACAGTAAAACTACTGAAACAAACGTCACAGAACCATCAAACGTAGCAGCGTACAGTAAAACTACTGAAACTATTTTTTTCTTTCCTGTAGCTTACAAACAAACATGAAAATGTTTAGGTGCCGGTGCCTAAGAATAAATATTACCTAACCACCCGGCATGACCAGGTGGTTAGGGCGCTTGACTCGCAATCTGAGGGTCGCGGGTTCGAATCCCTGTACCACCAAACACGCTCGCCCTTTCAGACGTGGGAGCGTTATAATATAACGGTCAATTCCACTATTCGTTGGAAAAAAGAAAAGCCCAAGAGTTGGCGGTAGGTGGTGATGACTAGCCGCCTTTCATCTAGTATTTCACTGCTAAATTAAGGACGGCTAGCGCAGATAGACCTCGTGTAGCTTTGCGCGAAATTCAAACCTAACTACTCTGTTTACACTAAACTTACGAGTGTTTAGATGACAAAACCATTAATGTGGATTTTTTTTTCTTCCGCACTAATATGTGTAACGTCAGTGAAGAAACGAAACAATCCATGAAGGACATAGAAGCCTAATCTATTCGATATTTCGCTAAGCCTTCTGTGTAGTACATTAGTTTCGCCGAATTCGCTATTGATTAGTACTGTTTAGATTTAGTGAGAAAGAACAAAATTTCATATTGGAAATTAATCAACAAATTTTTTTTTCTACCACGTTGATTCAAAGTTTATTTGTTGATTATTTGAAATTAATCCAACTAGCAACGGTAACAAAAACGAATTTCGTAGTCGAAAATATTTTGACATGTTATCTTAGTTGGTGAGATAAGCCTATCGTCAATATTGAATATTATTTAAACAATTAAAACCATATAGTCTATATTATTGTACAATTACAATTGTTTTCTTTATTTTGTTGTAGACATGAATGAAATTATTCCGAGATTATGTAAAAACAAAAAACAATACTACTCGAAACGATTTTCAAATTTTTATTCCAAGAGTGATACTTATACACTATCAATAATTTACAAGAAATTTCAATACAGTAGGCAGCATTCCTCGTTCACGAGAAATCAGAAAAAGTTTATTCGTGGCTGTGAATCTCATAGTGGTACAGCGGTAAGTTTCCGAATTTATAATGCTAAAATACTAGGTTCGATACCTCGTCAGTGGACACAGCAGATAGTCCAGTGTGGCTTTGTTTTAAAACAACAAACTTGGACGTAGAAAACATGTTGTGTGTGGGATTTTTTTTGTTCATTATGCAAACATTGATGATACAATAAAGATAAAAAAAAATATTTGATAAACTTGTGAACACAAAAACGCTAAAAAACAGTGGAACCAGTTGATCAATTCGCTTAGTCTTTAATTTTCACATATTTTCCTGGTTTGTTTGTAATTAAGCACAAAGCTACACAATGGGCTATCTGTGCTCTGCCCACCACGGGTATCGAAACCCGGATTCTAGCGTTGTAAGTCCGCAGACATACCGCTGTGCCACTGGGGGGCTCTTTTCCTGGAGTATAGAAAGATTGAAGTGTTACTAAAAAAGTTTTTTGAAAATAAAATGTTTGTTTGTTTGTTTTGAATTTCGCGCAAAGCTAC
>NW_013667570.1:108021-119342 GCF_000517525.1 Limulus polyphemus
CAAAAAAAAAAAAATCAGATTAATTACAAAAGTACTCATACGCCAGACATGTCTTTGAATTGGTGACGTCAGAATGCACGGTGATGTTCATGTCAATAATAAAAATATACGTGTTCATCGAACAAATTTCATAACCTCTAGAACCTCCAAAATACATACCTACAATTGTTCTGGTTCAATACCTCGTACTTTGGTTCTGGTATTTATTCTCCTCTACCAAGAACTGCCTCTAAATAAAAAATGTAGGCTTGCAACACTAAAATTCGGGTTTCGATACCCATGGTTGGCATAGCACGGATAGCCCATTGTGTTGCTTCGCGGCCATCAACAAACAAACCGTTTAACTGTTAACGGTGAAAAAAAAACAACAACAACAGCAAAATGTTTTGTCATCTAACGTACTGCCATAAGACAGAACGGGCCACACCTAAACAATGTGCCTCATTGCATATAATATCAACCGCCGATTACAGCGAAAGTACAGGTCAACGTGATGACTGAACGTCTAGTAAACAATAGATAGGAACTATTACGCAATCTGACCTTTACCCTAACTACTTCAGATATACCAGAAGACTATTCTTGGGGGCCAATGTGGCCCACTTTATTTTCCCATACTTTTACATTAATGAAGTATAATAATAGTATGAGCTACATAGTTTGTTTTTTTTTGTGTGGAGGGGGGAGGGCTTATTTATAGTTTGCCGATCACGAATTACAACAAAGTTTAGCGAGGCCTAAATCATAAAGTAAAAGCAGACGATTTGCTATAAGCCAACTTTCTATCTGTAGAAATTCAAACATATTGAGCAACTAAATGCGGATTGTTACGTTATAATGTTTACTTTTCCCATGGTCTTTGCGCAAGCATTATTGCTCACCTAGTTTTTGGTCAATCTTTGTGATTATTTGCCATTAGTTTTGTAGTTCGAATTAATTTTATGCTCCCAGTGTCTAAGCGGGACGTCTGAGGACTCCTAACTCTAAAAATAACCCATTGTCTAGCTTTGTGTTTGACAACAAATAAAGTTTCGCTTTGAAGAAAATTATCTTTAACTATGATTAGGCTGAAGCAAATATTTTTTACGGATCGTGGTTTAAAGCATAAAGTTACAAAATAGGCTATGTGTGCTGTGCACACTGCGGGTATAGAAACTCGGTTTTTAAGAGTTATAAGCTTTCAGACTTACCGCCGAGTCGCGGCTGCTGATTCTGTATCATTCATAAATTTGTTAGTTCCGTTTTGAGTCGCGGGTCTTCGACATGTCGGAAAATGGGCGTATTTTACACCGCAAGTGTAAATATGTATATAGGCCTAATTACAAAAGGAAACCGAGATCCACTATTGTTTTTCTATAAAAGATGGGTCAGCAGTAAGTTTATTTATTCACAACGCTAAAATCCTGGGTTCGAATCCTCATGGTGAACGGAGAAAGTATAACAAACACTCGGCTGCGATACAAATACTGCTAATAATACGGGTATCTTTACAAACAGGTTTTAATTTCCTACTGAATCTACCCAAGTAAAATGGAACATTTAGTGATATAAAAATATAGCCTATCACTGCTTTCTTTTTAGCATCTAACGAAAAAAATTAACGAAAATGTGGTAATAGGTGTTTTTTTTTAACTTAATGAAAGTTAGGCCTAGAAAATATTCCAAATAGTTTATTTGAAAACATTAATTTTATTTTGTTCTATTATTACTATTATCCATTTTTTAATATTTATTTAAAAAAAAACCCTAGCGTACAGTATAAAATGAAAGTCTTAAGTTAAAGTTTACGATGTTATAAACAGTTTAAGCGAATGACTTACATATATATATTATCGTGTATTTATTTTGAATAATACAACTTTAGACACACATAAATATATGGATATACATTTTATTATTTTAGCAGTTTCATATAATGTAATCCAATACATATACAGACTCTTTTTTTCCAGCTGTGTTTTCGTGCTTGCCACTCATTCCAGTTTTAATATTTATTTCGACTGACAAAAATAGCAGTAACTTTTCGGTGACAAAAATCTCGAAAACTTATCACAATCCCATAAATACAAAGTTATACCAATAAAATATTTTAAATTTTCTTAAGAAGCACACCAGCAGAATAAACTCGTACTTTACAGAGGTGTAGGATGTAAATATAAAATTGACGTGGGATGGAGTAAGGTTTATTTAACCGAACGACGAGAAGGAACGTGCGCACCCATTACAGCCCGGGTCTAAAATTAAATTTCCTAATTTCGATTAATTTCTGGTGCTTAATTCATAAAAGCAACCAAATTATTTTAGAAATGACCGAATGAACGCGATACAAAACAGATATACGTTATTTAATCAGGAACAACGATAGCACCTGACTCAACTGTTATATTAACAATATGGTTCATAGCGAAACACTAATTCCCTCTATTATTATCTATTTTTTTTATTATCATGATCTATTTAACGTTATTTTTAATTATTATATAACAAAAAATGCGTCTACTGCGTGATAAAATCCGGAAACACGGAGAATTAAAGAGTTTGTTGTTATGTACAAAGCTACATAACGGATTATTTTCTTATTAACATTTTTGAAAACACACGAACTACATAAACGAATTACAAACAGTGTCAGTATGACGACGCATACACGAAACGCGAATTACCGAGATGTATTCAGTATGTTTGTTTAGGGCAAAACAATATCATAATGGGCTAATTGCGCTCTGTTCACCGTGGGGTATCAAACCATGGATTTTAGCGTCATAAATCCGTGTAATAATGTTGGTACATAGTACTTGCACGCTTACAACACTAGAATCCGGGTTTCGATACCCGTGGTGGGCAGAGCACAGATAGCCCATTGTGTAGATTTGGGCTTAATTACAAACAAACAAGTACCTAAGGTGTACCCCCCCCCCGTGGCACGGCGGTATGTCTGCGGACTTACGGCGCTAGAATTCAGGTTTCGATACCCGTGGTGGGCAGAGCACAGATAACCCATTGTGTAGCTTCGTGCTTAACCTGAAACAAAGAGTACTTGTACAAAGATGCTGTCCTATTAAGCGCACTCACAAACCAGTGTTTTATCATATTAATTTCTACTGGAAGTATACAGCATGAAATATCGACACTAATGACGTTGCTGCAAAATGTTTCAGTACAATTATTATGTTTGATAAGATAATGAATGTGGTCTGAAAATAGCCATCTGAAGGATTTTCTATGAGATAATACACGAACCCAATAACGTTGCTGCAAAACGTTTCAGTACAATTATTATGCTTGATAAGATAATGAATGTGGTCTGAAAATAGCCATCTGAAGGATTTTCTATGAGATAATACACGAACCCAAAAATATTAAAGATTTATCAGACATCTCCATCGGGATTTTACAGCCACTTTGCATTATGGGATACCTCTAGTACGAATTAAAAAAAATAGTTTCCAGTCAGAATTAACAAACATATCCAATCAAGATTTATTAAACGTTTCTAGTCAGAATTAACAAACACGTCAAATCCAATAAGAATCTAACAAACATCTCCAATCAAAATCTGACAAACACCTCCAGTCATTATTAACAAACACATCTAATCAGAATATATCGTGTATCTCCAAAAAAGTGTTCAAACAAAAATATTCATTTTGCTGCCCTAAAAAAAAAAAAAAAAATACTTACTTCCGAGTTTCGAGTACAGATCTGATCCTTCTCCAGAAATCTCTTGAAAACATTTTTATACATACTGATTAGCTCAATATCAATTAGCTAAGATACAGAAAATAGAATTTTCTTTCATCAAACAACTATACTGTCATTTACAAAACAGTATCTTGTAGCTACATGAATCACTTAACATTGACATTATCATCAAATCTAACATGTTTAAATCGGTATCTAACAATACGTTATTCAACAAGAACCTCTTAATATTCAGAATCACATATCACCATCTTTGTTTTTTTAAACATAAGTCGTGAAAATTCTTGTTAAAATTTCATTATAATCATTTATGAAACCAACTAGCTTAAATAATATTTTTTCTAAAACTGATTTTTACCTAGTTAAACCCTTAATGAAAGAAGAAAATATAAAAACTAGGATATTATCATATAATTCATATATTTACCATACGATGTATCAAGCATGTATATGATTCATGCTAATATACATATATTTTTGTCAAAAAAAAAAAAAAAACGAAAACATAATATGTTAAAATTAAACTATAAAAAATGGAAATAACACCAAACACCATCAATTTCTGTATTAAACCTTCCAACCTACTCAGGGGTATAACAATAACCCTACGAATTAGATCTATAGTGTAGAATGTATTCTCCTGTACAGGTTTTGTATACACTTCTATAATTAATTTCGTTAACTTTAATGTGGTTACAAACACATGATTATCACTTTTCTCTAACTGTATACAAGATTTATAAGGAATGTAGTGTAAAAAACATTGTAGGGTTAAAAAAAAAAAGATACAAGTGTATTGCTTCTGCTTTGAATTTTGTTGTAGCCCACTAGTATAGAGTCAAAAACAGTGTTAAGTGGTTTTAATGGGGTGAGTAGTAATGGTTTGCTGAGGCAGTTTAAATAAGCTTCAATCATATACAGTAATCTGTAGACAATGTTTTTAGCTGCTATCAGTTCAGACTTTGCCGTCGAGCTGCTTCGGGGGGTGAATCAAGCTCCTAATACTGTCCTTCAACCAGATCAGAAGCAGTCAACAGAAAACCCCCAACCATAAAACTTTGGTAAACATGTAGAAAAAAGGATACTTTATATTGTGGGCACTTCTGTCATCAGTTTAAAACAATATAGTTATTGTTAAATTTTCGAGAAACTACAGAGTCTGTAGGGTAGCTGAATAACAAACCCAAGAAAAAAACTTACTGTGTAAAAAGACTAGACAAACATTCTCATAGGGGGATTCTTACATTGTACTTTATAATAACAAATCTAAACAGCATAATAATTCTATTACACGGATATTAAAATAACGATACGTCAACTGGAACATTTGTGTATCGGTCATACGATCTTTCAAATTCTACATTTTCATCTCGTTCGTTGGAATGACAAAAAATATGTTATTACTTGAAACTTGCTTCGACGTCCGTTAGACAAGAGCATATTTATACGCGTGAGAAACGGTACGTTTAGCTAGGACTGGTGATTAAAAACCGTTGTCGAACGTGAAAGGATATTCTTGACGGATTAAATGGTTCTTTCGAGCACAAATATACACGAACACGATAAGAAGTTAGAGCCCCGATTTTTCCATCTATCCCCAGCTCAACTCACTTGAGCAGAAGCAAAATCTTGGCTGTAATTGAAGAAAGTTTAGAATGGAAAAAAATCATAAAATTATTATATTTTTGTAGTTTCATAGCTTTTTTTTTATACATTTCATCTTTCAAATAAATAACATATCCAAGGTAAATAATGGAAGTTGGCTAGGGAACAAAGATATATCTATTACGCATGTTCTTGAGATTATTTAATAATTGTATAAAAAACTACGACCCACGATTCTGAGGTGTTAAAAGTATTTCAAACATTCTACACAATACGCTGGCATATTTTCTGGAACTCGGGAAAATACACATGGATATACTAGCTAACTTAGTAATACATCACAGTAGTTACACATTCCGTTTTTACTGCGTATTGATTTGAACTTGCAGACTTTCTCAGTTACTCAAAATTATGGCCTCGACAAACTTAGTCTCTAGAAAAACACTGCAACGTATTAATTAATGAGAAGTTATGGCATGGGAAGAGTTCAAGTAGTAAAAAAATATCTTTACGAACATTAACTAAAACATCGTAAAAATCAAAAAAAATATTATCAACAATGATTTGTACTACATATGCAAGTGTTTTATTTGACTCATTTCTAATCAAAATATTCAACAAAATATACATTTGTGGACAGCATGTTTGGTTATACACACAAGATAACAATGCTTCTTTTGATTTCCTCATAGAAAACTAGATTAGGAACAGCGCAATGCTTGTTTGGAGGTCTCGTAAGCAGCAGCTCAAAACACTGCTACACAAACTCACGAAAACCGTTTTATGGACTTTATGCGTAAAACTGATTCAATAATATCAACAAAAATGGCACCCAATACAGCAAGAAATGAGATCTAGAATTTTTGTTATTTTGCTCTCTGTTTTAAAAAGAATTCATAAGCTAACAACAGTGCCCCCTTTCTGCTTTTCCTTCAACGAGATAATAATCATCTACTCTTGGATTTGTGAAGCCTACTTTTATTCCATCCCAACCATCTTCTATTTGAAGTTCTCCAGATTGAACTTTCAAGTATATGTCTTTGGCAATGAGGGAAAATGCCTCTTCCACATTGACTCCACTTTTTGCAGAAGTTTCAATAAAACGGATTCCATAAAACTCCGCAAACGCCTTCCCTTCTTCCGTAGTCACTTCTCTACAGTGTTTGATATCAGTTTTACAAGCAATAACCTGTAAAAGAAAAACGTGTTTAGAGAATGTGTTGATGTTTATTTTATTGTCAGACTGAAATGCTTATATAATTCTAGTTGTTCAAGTATTTCAATCATTTTAAAATGGTGTTCTTACCCCCCTTTTTAATAAAATTAAAAAGTACGTAATTTCTAGGTAAAAAACACTCCATATTCAACACAGTTTTGTTAGTTTTAAACTCATTTTCCTTTTTCAATTATCCATAGTTTCATAGCAAGATAACATATTACTTAACATTTTTCTATAATTTAAAATGACCTTTAAAGTTATTGTCAAACTGATATAGCTTGTGTATAAGAAAGAATTGAAGACAACGCGCAGCATAATTAGGTTGCTACGATTGTTTTTTCTTACAATAGGCACAAAAAGTAAAGTAAATTTATGATTTTATATGGTTTTGTTTAATTGAAAGAACAAAAAAGGAAAAATTGAGCTCCCCAAACACACAGGATGTGCCATTTTGTTTATCATAAAAAAAAAACTTATTAGAAAATATTGAGCTGTTTGCAAAATTTAAGGTTCAATACGATATAACTGAGCTTAACTCTTCAAAAAACTATCAAAATCAGTAAATCTTTGGGGAAAAGAGTTGGGTGATTTAATCGACTATGTCGATTAGTGTCACATAAACTAATTGATTAATCAAAATTAGTGTTCCCAATTATTACTGTTTTTGATAATTCCAATAATTGATTAATTGAAATTAATATCTAATAGAGTGTCATAAAACTAATTAACTAGTCGAAATATTGCCAACAAACTTTCTTGCCCTGTCTTTGTTATTGCAAAGCTACTAAGGTAGTTTTGAACTGCTGACCAGAGAGAAGACAACTGGTTGGCAGTATCAGGTGGCAACTTGTTTTTTGTTTTCTTCTTGCTTTTAGGTACCATGATTTGAAAAATGCTGTACTGAACAAATAATGTGGCTGTCAATTAACAGCAAATATAACCAACAGCCAGCTCTGTTGAGGTAGTACTTTTTTTTTTAAACTTACGTACCTGGTACACTGCCTTATGAGGCTCTATGTGTCTCCGTATTTCAAACAACCAGTCCACTAAGTGTTCAAAACTTTGTCGACGAGTCATGTCATAAACTAACAATGCTCCAACTGAATTCCGGTAGTAGCATCGAGTGATGGTCCTAAGAGGAAAAAAAAAAACATGAAAGAAAAAAAAATTTCCACTTCATTATGAAAGTTCACGTGATCAAATTTTAATTCTTCAAAACAAAATTTTACTTATTCTGAAATTAACATTTGTTTTCAACAATAGGGCACAGATGTTGATTTGATTTATCTATCAACATCTAAACAAGTTAATTTACTCCAGTTTAAATGACAATATTTCCAAAACTCTTAGCTGGTATTCTTCTATCTTTAAGGTATGTATGTAAACATTGTCAGGTCGTCTCTCTAGTACAAAGTCTGTTATTCATTACGAAATATTTCTTGTCCTATATCTCCTGTTGTATTTAATGATGACAGGGATTGAAATATTATTTTTAGTTGACTTTCCTGATTGGAAATGAGTGGTTCATCCTATTCCTTTAACTATGACCAATGAAAATGACTCGTAGGTTTCTTTACTTAACCAAATGTGTCCTGGATCGACCCTGTATTGGAGAAGTAATGTTGACCAAATTCCAAATTTACTAAACGTATCTACATGAAGTGTTGCAAGCTTTTAGCAATATTCACAAGTCTGTTGCACACAAAATATCTGATGTGTTACAAAAGTATTTGTACTCAAGATATGACTGTGAATTGCTGATGTCAATCAGACTCTGACCAGTCAGAGTGCAAGGTGACGTTCATATGAAGAACATGTTATCTCATTGTATTTGCATAACCTCTAGAACCTCTGAAATATATATACAGCTTCAGTTTCCCTGTATATTGTATCTGTTACTAAGTCAGCAATGGGGGGGGGGGGAGTAAAAATGTTGAATAGCACTCTGTAAAAGATCTTAGGACCTTGCCCCCCACCCATGCACGTTTAATGGGAGTTATTGGTTAATTTTACAGTCTAATAAACTGGAAATATGTTTAATGTTGCAGATAATAATGTTTGTTAAAACTGCCATCCAGAAGTAAAATTACATTCCCTCGTGTAAAGTTGCATTTCCTTGCGAATTGTTTTTTTTTTTTATTTAGTCTATGCAATATGTTTTTGTTTCAAAGTATCAAATCTGGCATTCACCCATCAAGGCTGGTGGTAAAAATTTTGGGAAAGAGTTCCATATGGCACCCCCACCCAAAATTGTAGAATTGCCTGGATAAAAAAAGATTCTGAAAAGGGTTTTTGTTTATCTGACCATTAGCCAATACCAAACATTGTTACTATTTTATACGAAACATTTTTCATCTAACCATTACCTAATACCAAACATTGTTTGTCTAACCATTATCCATTAAGTGGGGGTGCCATATGGAACTCTTACCAAATTTTGCACTGAGGGCTGAAAGTTCAAAATATACAAAAAAACACACACCTTTGAACTCTGTTATAAATACTTATTTTTCCTGTCTCCTCAAGTCATGTCCACTGGGTGACATTCCTTAACACAAACTTATTAGGTTGATAACATCTCAGCAAGCTTAAAACTGCATTCCATGTATTACTGGTTAAAAAGCATTTTATTTGTTTTCACTGGAGTGTGTAATTAAAAACAGGCTTGAACCAGATGTTTAACACTACTGAAGGGTTGGACAGAATGATTATAGGTCTTTCTAAATGGAGATACGATAAAGCTTGAAATGGGAATCATTAAGAGTTCTAAATTTAAGTTTTTAAAGCTGAGATTTATTCTTTGTTCAGATTATAAACTGACAGAATGGTTTACCTGATGCTGAGGTGTGTGCAATCAGTTTAAATTCATTTATGCTGTTATTGATAGGTTTAATTACTACTACTAAAAATTAGGGTTAATAAGGACAGTTGATGTTTTATCATCTTACTTCACTTTATTCTTTAAAAACTAAGAACATAATTTCACAGATTGTGTCTTGATTATTGAGAATTCTACCCAAACCAGTTACCTAAAAATGAAGACCTGAATTCAACTAAAAATCAATAACACAAGAACACATGGAAATGACACCCAACTTCAGTGGCACCATGTTTTTCAAACAGATGTAAGGGTAGAACTATCAGTGCATACCTCTGGCAACACCCTCTACATATTATTTTACCCTAACTATAAATATATATGATCATAAATTTTAATAGTATGTACTGAATTTTGTGAAAACGAAAGATAATTATTGGGTTTCGTTACTTGAAAGAAAAAAAGAGAGAGAGTTGGATATTCATACTATTTTCAACAGAGTAAAATAAGATATTTATAGTGAGCTAGTGATCATTATTAATATCATTTTTATTATATGTGAAATTTATCGAAGCTTAGTCAAGTTTACGGAAATATACTTAATTTCTCATTAATTTTAAATTTAAGTTTAGGAATAATAATTAATATATCCATACATAAATAGTACATTTATAGTCACTAACAGTAACAGTGGGAAAAGTTCGTAGATAAGGATGTAAAAATGCTATGTCTCAAAACTATATCACTTAGTCTTATGTTAATTATTAATGTTACGACTATGAGTTCTTACCTAAATCTTTCCTGCCCAGCAGTATCCCACAGCTGTAATTTAACCCTTACCCCGTTCTTGATCTCAATCAGACGGGAGAAAAAGTCCACGCCTACTGTAGGGTCAGATACTTCTGCAAATTTTCCTTCTGTGAATGTTTTCAAGAGAGTGCTTTTTCCAACAGTACTATCTCCAATTAGAATTATTCTGAACTGATACTCAAAAATAGGCTCAACCATTTCTTACTCAAACAAATTAGGCCTAACTGCAACCATCTGGTAATTACTTCCAAACCAATAACACACAGGATATTCTAAACTACTACAAACCTTATCAGATATAACATTTAAGTATGACACTGTACAAATCAGGCAAGCAACATACATTCAAACAGTAAACAACACAGATAGCGTGATCATGTGACGTACTTCCTATCAGTTCAACAGCGCCCTCTCATTACTATACACTAAAATGAGTTAATAGCAGGTAGGCAAACAACGATTTAATATGTTCCATCATCATTAAAATTCTTCCTTGCGATTATAAATCATTGTTTGCCGACCTATTATTAGCATAATGTGCTTCCATACTCAAGTACTAAATTACGTTATTTAAATTAGGCAGTAAGTATTGATTGGTTGCATAACCAAGTTAATAAATAATATACGATTATTTTAAATAAATAAAAACTTCTAGGCTACTCTTTAATCCAATGAATAGTGGGATTGACCATCACATTATAATACCCCCACGGCTGAAAGGGCGAGCATGTTTGATGGGATGGGGATTCCATGCCCCAACCAACTAAAGCTCAATATTAAAAGAACAAACATACAGACACACAAAATCTAACCAGACATTGTGGCAAATTCGAAAATATTTTACGTTGTGAAATGTAATATTCATTTCAGATTTTTGCGTAACTTCAGAGTTGTACCTGCCAAATCTAGAGATGTAATTTCGTTACAATGCAAAGCTTATTAGTTTTAGGGGGGAAAAGGAAAGTAAAATTTTATGTTGCCTCGTGACCAAAAAACCGAAGGAAACTAGCTGCTTTTGTGATGCCTGATTGTTGTATAAACTAGTAAATTATTCAAGGCGATATACATATGAGGAGAATATTTTATGTTTAATTAATGACCAACTTTTTATTTATTTATTTATTAACATGACTGTAGAAGAGTAATTTTCCGTAAAGTTTCGTTCTT
>NW_013667570.1:120342-125810 GCF_000517525.1 Limulus polyphemus
ATTTCAAAAACTTTCAAAGATAAAAACAGAAATTTAGAGAAGGCTGTAAAGGTTTGGATGCTGCGAATGTTGTAGAGTGTTTTGTAGGATTTTATTTTATTTATGTTCTTAAAAACATGCTCTATAGTTCTATAAATAATATGCTGATTAAATATTCTAAGGTTTATCCGGGTATTTTCAACCCGAACATCACTTTATGCGACACATGGGCTACAAGAGCTTTGTCTGTCTTTAAATCGATCAAAAGAGATTAACTGTCACTCCTATAAAACACACACACATTTGTTTGGGTTTGTGCTTAATAACAAACAAACGTTTAAATTTAGCCCCCCCCCCAAGTGGCACAGCGGTATGTCTGCGAACTTACAACGCTAGAAACCAGGATTCGATAGCCCTTGTGGACAGAGCACAGATAGCCCATTGTGTAGCTTTGTGCTTATCAACATATAAACAAATAAAGTAATTTCATTTACAGTTTTTAGAACATTTAAAATTAACTGGTTTCCCCTAGAGCAGTTTGAGCATAATAATAAATTATCAACATGTTTGAGAAAGGTTAGTTTTTTTGTTCATTTGATGTTGGAAATAAAAGAAGACTTTGGTGAAATAGAACGAAGTTATATTTTCTTATTAATTACAATTTTCAATATATGTAGCCTAATGTGATGTTTATCACACAGATATATTTATCTTGTGCTCCTCCTGATAGCTCACGGTAGGCTTGAGGACTTATAACGATAAAATATGGACTTCAATCCCTGCGGTGGGCGCAGAGCTGGTAGCCTCTTTTGCAGCTTTGCGCTTTTTAAAAAAAACAAACAATTGATCTTGTTTTTGGTAGATGGCGCCACATGAGAAAATCTCGATCAAATATGTGTATATGTAAATAGAATTTGATCTCGCACTATTATGCTAAAATAAAATCCTTGTAAAAACCCAATGTTGAAACATAAACAATCTTTTTTCTATGAATTTTAACAAGAACATTATTTGTATGCTTGAAAAAGGTTTAAGAA
The DNA here is from genome assembly GCF_000517525.1 of Limulus polyphemus. NCBI lineage: Eukaryota > Metazoa > Arthropoda > Merostomata > Xiphosura > Limulidae > Limulus > Limulus polyphemus. Next base: position 121,359 of record NW_013667570.1, read on the forward strand.
ACAACTACACATTGGAGTTAACTGATCAAGCAAAGCCACATTGGGGTTATTTGCTGTGTCCACCGCGGGGAAATCGAACGTCGGATTTTTGCGTTGTAAGACCGTAAACTTATCGCTGTCCCATTGGAGTACATATATTTAATGAGAATTTCGCACAAAGCTACACGAGGGCTATCTGCGCTAGCTGTCCCTAATTTAGCAGTGAAAGACTAGAGGGAAGGCAGCTAGTCATCACCACCCACCGCCAACTCTTGGGCTACTCTTCTAGCAACAAATAGTGAGATTGACCGTCACATTATAACGCCCCCACGGCTGAAAGGGCGAGCATGTTTGGCGGGACGGAAATTCGAACCCGCGACCCTCAGATTGTGAGCCAAGTGCCATAACCACCTGGTCATGCCGGGCCTTAGTGATAATCACAGGGAAACTATTACATTATAAACATATTTCTGCCATTATAAATACTCAATAATAAGTCATTAGATTCTGTAGGACTCCTGATCATCGATGGAAACAAAGAATGCAAAAAGCCTGACTAATAGAAATATCAAAACGTACTCAATATTTACCAGTTCGCTATAATACCAAAGTAAAAAATATATATAAGGCCAGTAAATTACTATTACTTTTTTTACTTTTATGGTAAGGTTCTTCTATCACCAGTTGACCTAGCACATATAACAGTTTGGATAAATAGTTTCCTCTTATAGAAATAACAAGACAAATAATTCTACCAAACCTTTGAAGCGCTCACGAAGCTATAATGTTATCTTCAGAAGGCTATCGACCGCTAGATGGACACAGCGTAAGAGGAATGAAGATGATAGAACGATAGCTAGGGGTAATTTCAAAGCTGTAATGAAAAGATAACAACACCAGGGTCTTTGGGTGGAACTCGTTGTCCCAGTTTTCTTCATTTTAGTGCGTGAAAACGTTTAAAACCTCAAACCTAAGATTGGTTGCTTTATTGTGTGAAAAACTTTTAAAACGTCAAACTTAAGATTGGTCACTTTAATGTCTGAAAACTTTTAAAATGTCAAATCTAAGATTAGCCCGTTTAGTGTGTGAAAACTCATAACATGTCAAACCTAAGATTGGTTGCTTTATTTTGTGAAATCTCTTAAAACGTCAAACTTAAGATAGGTCACTTTAATGTCTGAAAACTTTTAAAACGTCAAACTTAAGAGTGTGCACTTTAATGTCTGAAAACTTTTAAAACGTCAAACTTAAGATTGGTCATTTTAATGTGTGAAAACTCTTAAAACGTCAAACTTAAGATTGGTCAGTTTAGATGTGTGAAAACTCTTAAAACGTCAAATTAAATTTGTGCACTTTAATGTGTGAAAACTTTTAAAACATCATATCTACGATTGGTCCGTTTAGTGTGTGAAAACTCTTAACGTGTCTATCTTTTGATCAAACTTTAAAATCATCCGAAGAAGGACGTCCTGGTCCGAAACGTTTATTCAGCATTTACCATTTTTATGGTATAAATTATCCCCCTTTTTGCTTTCTTCTTTATAAATTTTGTTAATTATAGTAAACGCAATATGCTATAGTGCTCAGAAAATGTTATGTTCCGTGATGATGATTCAATACACTCTAGTTGAAGAAAGGTTTTGGTAAATCTCTAGCCACTTGGAAGAAAAAATACCTTTGAGATGTATGTAAAGTATCAGGCCTACATGAAAATTAAATAGAGGTATTAGAAGTTTTTAATTTCGTTTTTATAGGGGTGGGTAAACAATGTTTTTTCAATACCTTGTTTGTTTTCGAATATTCGTATATAGCTATTCAAGAGCTATCATTGTTAACCGTCCCCAATTTTTAGCTGATAAACTAGAGGGAAGGCAGCTAGTCAACAGTACTCACCGTCAACTCTTGGGCTACTCTTGTCTAATCCATCAGTTGAATTAAACCATAACTCTTATAACTCAAGCGCGGTCCCAAATTGAGGAACTAGATTTTTTTTTTAGTGGTAATGCGAACGACGGTTCATTAGAGCCATAGTCCGGCACGCTAGTCATTGGGCCACACTTGGTTTTCTGCAGTACAACTAAATATAACAAATTTTGCTATCAACAATTGTTTGGTTTGGTTGTTTTAGAGCAAAGCCACATTTGGCTATCTGCTGTGTTTACCGTGGGGAATCGAACCCCTGAGAGACACTATCAACAAAGAAGTGGGGGAGGAAATGTGATATTTGAGTTGCTACACTGTGCTTATAAATCAATGTATAGCCACAGTGTAGTTTTATACATAAACTTTAAGAGATATATCTTTCTTTTTGTTATTTCCGAATCTATTAGTTATGATGAATCTCGTTATTTAATGTTGTGTTTACAAAAAATATTACCGATATTTGTAATTTGAAATATTGTACGTTTGCGGTAAAAAATTTTTACTGTTTTTACACAAAGAAATAAAAAAAACTTTTTTCTTAAAAAGTATGTTTAACTTTTTTATTGTGTTCAACACAAGACTTTCATAATTCTCAACTGGATGCTTATATACAAGGCTCAGTGTCACATTGAAATGTATCATGAAATTAAGAGAGCCAGTTTATTGAAAAAGTAACTTATAAGATCTATGAGGCCAGCTGAGACACGACAGACATAGGAGCTTTTAATATTAACAAATACCAACAACAATACAAAAAAAACGCGGATTATAGTTATTGCTAAATATTTCAAAGTTAATCACAGTTTGCTGACATTCCAGTTCCTTTAAGCAACCTAATTATAAACGATTAATATTTTAATTAACTTAGGCCTATCTTTCATTTGATTTGATTTTCTCATTGTAAATGTAAATTCCAGCGTTTAAATCAAAGGCATAGTAATAGGAGTTACAATCACATTCGGACCTCAAGGTTAAGTGGTCCCATTGATGATAAGCCTAAAGTTGACTATAATAGTAATAAAAAACTTTAAAAACTAAACATTAAAGAGTTAACGGATAAAAATAAATATAAGGAACGTAAAAAATGTTTAAATATAAGCAACGTTAAAATGTTTTACAATTGAGAAATTGGAAATATTTTGAGTGAAAAAGTTAAAAGACAATGGTGGACCATGGGCGACACACCGCGAAAACGTGTTAAACTTTCCAGCCTGAAGATAGCAAAGCGAAGTGTGTTTGTTGTGCTTCGTGTATTATTTGTGTTGATTGTTTGTCAATACTGGTGGAGTTGTGGTTTTACTTTTTAATTTAAATAACCATGTCAAATCGACTACATCTAAATGGCAACACAAAAAAGAAACGCGAAGTAGAATTGCAAGGCCACAATTTATCAACAGGAGGTAACGGACGAAATTGAAAACAGGCTTAGGCCTAATCCTCTTGGTGGCTATAAAAATGACGTAGGCCTAAACTGCCAACTGTTCTACTAATTTAGTTAATAGCAAGTACTTATATGATAAGGCTAATTCTTCTGGCGTTTTAAATACATACCAAACATGTTTGATTTTGAGTTTCAATGCTTGTTTCATTTGGAAAATGTCTAAAGCTGGTGTAAAGTTACAACGGGGCTGGCTGTGTTTCTTGTCCAATATAAATAAATATTGCTGTAACTCGAGTATGAGCCTTGTTGGCTTTACCGAAACAAGAAGTTTGGATAAGTGGTTTTTCAGATTGACAGTAATTGAGTAGAACTATCTCATATAATATAGAATCACGTATAGTGTATGAACAGCGGCAGGCACGTGAAACACCAGATGAAGCTCTGGAGATTAAAATAAAACAGGAAGTTAATTATTGACGTCAATTAGTAGACCGAGTTATTGATATAATTTTAGTTATTGCTATTTCAAATTTCGCATTTAGGAATTTTCTTGAACTTCTAAGTAAACATGACCCGGTATTGGAGGAACTGCTAACGGAGCCCCAAGGTTCTGTTATATATATATAAAAGCCCTACAATACAAAATGAAATTATTGAAATTTTAGTATATGCCGTTAAGGAATACACAATAAACGAAGTAAAGGCTGTGCTTGTATATTCAATAATCATTAATACCACTCAAAAAGAATCAATTGTTCCAACTTATAACAAGTAGGAATGAGCTGGTCAAATGATGGTGGTAAAAATAACCTTAAAGTAAAATACACGAGTCATTTCTAGGATTTGAAGAAACATGTGACCAATCTTTAAAAGCCAATTTTCCAGTTTCTGAACGAAAAAAAGGCTTTGATTTGAAAAGGCTTCGTATGAAAGGTTATGACGATGTTGCAACAATGATCGACGTGTATTTACGTGTCCAGGCAAGAATACTAGAGCATTCTTTGTACAATCCAAACTCAGTGCTGAATGACTACGTTCAGTATGTACTGGAAAATAAAAACGTTTATGATTTGCTTCACAAACAATATGTGTTTTTGGACATAGTATTATCAAGTTTACCGACAGCACTATCGGAATCCACTTGGTGGTGTTACGTCTCTGTATGTTTG
>NW_013667570.1:126481-136370 GCF_000517525.1 Limulus polyphemus
AACGCTAGAAACAGGGTTTCGATACCCGTGGTGGGCAGAGCACAGGTAGCCCATTGTATAGGTTTGTGCTTAATTAGAAACAAACGTTTAAATTTAGCCCCCCAGTGGCACAGCGGTATGTCTGCGGACTTACAACGCTAGAAACAGGGTTTCGATACCCGTGGTGGGCAGAGCACAGGTAGCCCATTGTATAGGTTTGTGCTTAATTAGAAACAAACGTTTAAATTTAGCCCCCCAGTGGCACAGCGGTATGTCTGCGGACTTACAACGCTAGAAACAGGGTTTCGATACCCGTGGTGGGCAGAGCACAGGTAGCCCATTGTATAGGTTTGTGCTTAATTAGAAACAAACGTTTAAATTTAGCCCCCCAGTGGCACAGCGGTATGTCTGCGGACTTACAATGCTAGAATCCGGGTTTCGATACCCTGGTGGGCAGAGCACAGGTAGCCAATTGTGTAGGTTTGTGCTTAATTACAAACAAACCTTCAAGTAAGAGTGGTTCCGCTCACAGCTACAAGACAGGTCCACTAATAACAGGAGATTCGACAAGATATTTTCTGCGATGTTTTATATTATCCGACTACTGAAGTCGTGATTAAAATAAAGACTAAACACAAACGTACAATCACAATATACTATATTTATTTAAATCAAACACAGTTAAAATGTATACTCAACTGGTTATGAAAGACAGTTGTCTTTATTGGCAAGTTAGTACAAACTAGGCGATCTCAAATTACAAACTACATATATCGTATTCCAGACTCCTCTGCTGAGATCATCTTCCATATTTCACAAATATTACGTTAGCTACTTCAGTCGTTAACGTTAGACTAAACAAGTACATCTAGTACTACACACGTGACTAGTCACCCCCTCCCCCTAATGAAACACAAGAGAGGTCGTTACCTCCAAGGGTCAGCTAAAGGTCAACGGAAAGGATACTTTCTAATTTTACTTACAACTATTTCCCCCATGAGAAGACAAAAAGGTTCTATTCAAAGTGAATGACGTCGTACAATGGGCAGCAAAATTAAAGGGATTAAACGACAATATTGACCAATTTGGTGTGAAAATTACACAAAATAACAAGTTTTGAAAATTTCTTTATGAATACAGGGAGGTATAAAACACATAGTAAACAACAGGAGTGAGTTCTAGAGTTTAACTCATTGATATGTATGCGATTTAGTGATAATTTGTATTAGTCTAGTAATATTGGTATTAGTCCTAAAATTCTTATTTGACCATTGTTTTTACTTGATATAAACTTTTATTGGCCAAACTAGCAATGAATTAATAAAAAAAATAATGCAACTGACGTAATATTTTGTGTCTGCAAAGAAAATATGTCGCAAAACAACAACAATATAGTACGATTTAGGGAGTTTTGAGTTCTTTTTAATTCATCATATAGTAACCTAAATTAATTTAGGTGTGTGTGTGTGTGTATAATAACCCTCCTAAATCACATATACGCATCACCATTATAAGAGGCCTAACTGAATTTCGTTGGTTTGTTGACCCAAGGCAAAATTGGAAGCTACAGCAGAGGGTACGACCAATCAAGGAATGTATTAGGCCTCTACGTCACAGATGATATTTCCAATTTTATCTTTCGTGAAAAAGAAAGGAAGTGTTTTAACAACAATATGGCGTCTTACTGCAGACTAATAAATAACTTCGAACAATCGTAGCACCCACCTATGTAGGAATGGCACGGCGCCCGTATTAAAGGAATACAAAAGTCATCTGGATTTTATTCCCTACAGGGCATCAGAAGCTAGATATGGCATAATCACTCTATCTCTGGTGTATATGCCGCTTTTCAGCTATCCAGAGCGTCCCAAAGTCGAAAACTGACGAATAGCCAAAACCGAGATTTCTTATTTTCTTTCATCGCCATCTTTCTTCAACAGGCCTAGCGCCTATCTAGTTCTAGCAGTAACTATAATTTTATCATCATTTGATAGAGATAAACAGTCTTTACGATCTTTGACTACCTATTATATTATTATTATTATATGTAAAGTTTATAAAGCTTTAGAATACACTCTATAACCTAGTAAACAACCTACGCCATCTTATAAAAAAGTAAACAAACAAATATAAATAAAACATTATCGCTAAACAAAAAAGCCATGTAGGGCTGGTTACTAAACTTTAAAAAAAGGAACCAAACAAGATGGGGATGGAAGTGAACATATCACATGATCCGGCTAAGGATCACATAGCAGACTAAGCTATCTAGACTTTACATAGATAATAAAATCACTACATTACCGGCTTCCTCACTGGCCAAACAAATAGAACCAGAATTTCTAATCTTAAAATGTTACTCTCCTGTAGAATAATTATAAAAGTAGTATTCTAAAGTTAGTTAAAGAAAAGGTATAATGATGAAAGCCGAGATTCTGTTCAAACACCAAACTATCGATAGAAAAAGTGGAGAATCTACTAATATAGATATTTTATTCTCCACGTAAGTCGAGACAGCTTAGTCTGCTATGTGTCCATTTTCATCCCCATCTTGTTTGGTTCCTTTTTTTTTCAAGTTCAGTAACCAGCCCTACGTAGCTTTTTTATTCAGCGATAAAGTTTTCATATTTAGCGATATTTTTCCCCTTTCTACTTGTTGTTATATTAACCCTAGCTTATCAGCTTCTTGAATGGAATTGTTGTAGACTACATGTAAAAACTATCGAGTCAAAAATTTTAAATTTTGTATATATGTGTGTTTATAACGGAGTAAAAGCTATTGAAATGCACATTTAAACGTTTGGACAAATTGGGGGCATAGAATATCTAGGCTCAAACCGAGTCTTTCTGACACATTTGTAATCTTAATCAGCTTACTAGTGAAATACAATATAGTTGTAAAATTAGGGACAATTAAATGAAAAAAATCTCCGTAATTTTATTTTTTTTTATAATATTCTCTACTTATTACAGGTTATTCTGCAAAGATCTAATTAGTTCTTCTGGAAATGTTCCCACAAATTTGAACAAAAAAACAAAACATTTGGCTTCTTAGTCCTAAAAAGAAAAATACACGAGTATATAAGCTTTGTGAATATATAAAAGTGCAAATTTTCGAGGGAAATTTTCAGCAGATAACGAGTTACTTTAGATAAAGACAACCAAAATAAAAGAACTGTAGAAAATAAAAGTAGAAAATAAACTAACTAGGGTTTATTGTTGAATATTGTACTTGATTATGTGATTTCAATTAAAGCGCGTATAAATTTCTTTCATAATATTGGAATTGGAATTCTTAATTATTATTATTAGAACTGACGAAGGTTTAGTCAAAAAGGAGAAGAAGTTTGAAAAGAAAATTACAACTATTTTAAAAAGCATTATAAGATACACCGTAATATGTAGCTTAAAAGTAAATCTTATTAAATTATAATAGCTTTATACTTTGACAAGTTCCATATGTAATAAATACGTACGAATTTATAGTATTTAGCTATGGCTCAAATGTATTAACACCTTTGATTCCAAATGTACTTTTGTGGTTAATTATCAGAAAGTACCAATAAATACGATGTTATAAAAAATATTATCACATCACTAAGACTACTTTAACTGAATTCTGACCATAGATTTGTTTGGTTTGCATCTCCCTCTGGAGTATTCTTATTTAGAATTTTTGAATTAGTAAAAGATAAGCTTTTACTGTTTTATTATTATTTATCATTATTATTATTTATTATTTGTTTCGCTATGTTATTTATAGTAATTTCGTAGAAAGTCCATGAGAGGGCGCTAAGAAGTCTATTCAAGCGTTTGCACTAACTCCTCATCTTATGTCACGATAATACAATAATTAAGTTAATCTAAATTTATTGTTGGTAACTATACTAAAAGCTGTTATTAATTACGTCGACGAAAGTAAAGTCCAAAAACGAATATATTTGTAAATGAATTTCTGTATTAGGCTCTCTGGTTAATGATAATAATACAATACTAACACGAATTTTTAACAATTATTCGTGTATATTGTTTGTTTGTTTGTTTTGAATTTCGCGCAAAGCTACAGGAGTGCTATCTGCGCTAGCCGTCCCTAATTTAGCAGTGTAAGACTAGAGGGAAGGCAGCTAGTCATCACCACCCACCGCCAACTCTTGGGCTACTCTTTTACCACCGAATAGTGGGATTGACCCGTGTGTATATTGGCAAAAGTAATCTTGAAACGTGCAAAGAATGAAATATTTCATGCTTTCTATCCATAAGTGGAAATATTATTGGTTCCTGTTTTACCTTGGGCCACATAGGCCCGGCATGGCCAGATGGTTAGGGCGCTCGACTCGCAATCCGAGAGTCGCGGGTTCGAATCCCCTTCCCACCAAAAAATGCTCGCCCTTTCAGCCGTGGGGGCGTTATAATGTGACAGTCAATCCCACTTTTCGTTGGTAAAAGAGTAGCCCAAGAGTTGGCGGTGGGTGGTGATAACTATTACACTGCTAAATTAGGGACGACCAGAGTAGATAGCCCTCCTGTAGCTTTGCGCGAAATCCAAAAAAAAAGCAACAAAAACAAACAAACAAACCCTGGGCCACTTAACTATTTTATTTGGCACCACAATGCCTCATAGTTACAGGTATTCGAAAATTTCATATAAATGCTAAACATATTTTCCATGCCACTGTACAAATAACTTGTAATACTAATACATTCGTGAATTTTTAATTAGCAGAACCAGACTGTCACGTACGCCGAAGGACATTGCAATTTCCAAAGCTAATTTACTGCACGTTACTTTAGGAATTTTTATTTTTTGACTTAGTGATTTCTTTTAATAAAGTACGAAAAAAACAAATTTAGAAACTGAAACTTTTTGCCAGTTCTCGTGTTAATATTTCCATTTTCGATTCTAGTTTTTTTGACAGTTCCCTTCAGTATTGAAAAAAAGTGCTTCCAAGCTCTACTACTTTTGACGTATCATTAACTTCTTCGTTCAGTGAAATTGGGTAAATGTTGCACAATGTGTTACGTATTTCACTTCAAGTCAGAAAACTCTCGAAAGCCTTAATATCAAGCCGTACGTTTATCTTTTTTTTTTCTTGTGTGCGTGTGTAGGTTTAATTTTTTTTCCCTAACCCTAATCCCTATACTAACTGTAACTGATGACCCAAAAATAATCACCTGCTAATAATCAAAATTTCAAAATTATTGTAATACTATTGAAATACACACACACGGCCCAGCATGGCCAGGTGGTTAGGGTGCTCGACTCGCAAGCTGTGGGTCACGGGTTCGAATCCCCGTCACACCAAACATGCTCGCCCTTTCAGCCGTGGGGAGCGTTATAACGTGACGGTCAATCCGTTGGTAAAAGAGTAGCCCAAGAGTTGGCGGTGGGTGATGATGACTAGCTGCCTTCCCTCTATTCTTACACTGCTAAATTAGGGACGGCTAGCGCAGATAGCCCTCCTGTAGCTTTGCGTGAAATTAGTAACAAACAGTATACGGAAAATGACTAATATGTTGATGTGTGCATCAATTTCTTGTCATTAAATACCACCATACTAAAATGTTGTGATGAATTGAGTAGAAAATTATTGTTTTAAAAATATTGTTGCTGAAGAATTAAAAGTTAACGATTATGCATCTAAAGGTTTTGTAATATATTACAAATTTTTTATAATATTATTTTGAAATAAAGGAATATATATATATATATATAGTATAACTAACGTCCAAAATAAAGTACGTTTTTAATCCAGTTCAAAACTGTGAACATCAGTCAGTGTTAAAAATCCTCTGGGGTTCTTGGCCAATGAATTATTTCAAGAGTAATTTTTAATTAACTAACTAATTAATATTTTAATAGCACATTAATCAGATAATGCTTGCTTTAAATTTAGCAATTTTTTGGATTACGGCTACATGTGAGAGTCTTTTAAAATATAACATGAAAGTTATTTGGGACTGTTGACATATGCAAATAAAAACCAATACTTTCCATGAACGTGTTAAGCCTAATAAAATGAAAATAGGCCTAGTGGCAGTATACTGAAATAATGTGATGGGCCCAATTACTTTCCATGAACGTGTTAAGCCTAATAAAATGAAAAGAGGCCTAGCGGCAGCATATTGAAATAATGTGATAGGCCTAATTACTTTCCATGAACGTGCTAAGCCTAATCAAATGAAAAGAGGCCTAGCGGCAGCATATTGAAATAATGTGATAGGCCTAATTTTCAATCAAGTGGGTCCCTACATTCATCGAAAACTTAACTGAAGTTATTTCACATGCTCATGTCAAAACTTTCGGCCTTTCAATACATGAACTATCAAGAAATTGTTTTCATAATTTTTGTCTTTGGAGCTTGTATATTTAATTATTGGACAATAGCCATTACATGTCTAATAATCTTGAAACCAATTTAATTATCTGAGATTATTTTATAACAGTAAACTCTGGATAAAGTTATTATTAGCCCATTTTACTGTTACTAATGTATTAGAATTTCTGGTTATCTTTGCAAATCCGAAATCTTCTAACTTGGCTGTATACCGTGAAACTGTTCTTTAATATTTGTTGTAGTTTTTATTACTTTTAGAACTGATAAAATGTTTGTAATTACTTGCATAATTTCAGGGTCGGACCGTTCCCTGGTGGGTCAGCTGTAAGTTTACGCACTTACGATGCTAAAATCCGGGGTTCGATTCCATACAGTAGACAGAGCATAGCTAGCCCATTTTGTAGCTCAGCGATAAAAAACATTAAACAAACAAACAGCGTGACCAGACCCAGCGTAGGGATACTTCAAATTAATGTGATTATAACATAGTAAAGTAATAAGTGTTAATATTATCATTAAAAAATATAGAAAAATAATATAAGTTTGTTATGTATATTAACGTAACTGTAAACTTTACATTACTGTAAAATATTGCATTAAGATTTTGCAATAAAATCTAGAATATTCAATTCGCCAGAGATATACCCAAAACGTGTAGTAATAGCAACCAAATTAAATCAGCTAATATAACCATAATTATTAGATCATGAATGTAATAAGTAATACTAATATATTTTCGAACTAAGATGCAAAATATGCCATAATTAGTGTCAAAAGGAGTTTACAGCAACGACAGAGCTCCCAGTCAGACAATATCAATCCCATCGACTTCTTATCATCGTATTTATACAACATATTAAGTATTTTTATAAACAAATTGATAAATTCCCCTTTCTGGTAAATCTCCCAAGCAGGCCGAATATCATGAGATATTATTGGGATTACGGCCGAAAATATCGTTAACAGCGAGGGTACCCAACTAATGGAACAATTAATTATAATTTTAATATGAAACGTATATTTAATTAGTTATACTTATTACCGGGAGGATTTTCAATTTCGCTCTAAGTTGATAGTTTGGTCTGATCGGAAGTTAATATTAATCTATAAGTCTACTCATCACGTTTAGTTGGTTGTCTTTCGTGTCCGTTTTCGCGCGTAGTTGTCACAGTAACAGACTGAAAACTTTAATTAGCTGCGATTAACTGCAATTACATACCTCGTAACAGCACCATCTATGAGTCATAATCTGTCGGTAACATAGGAGAACATTTTCAATCTTGTACAACGCTGAAATATGAACTGCACCAGAAAGTTTATCCCATTTTTCAGCTTGGTTTCAAATAAATTCTGCAAGGTTGTTAAATATCGTTAGTACTGGTGGTTCAAAAATAGGTCCAAACGTTGGGTGGCATACCAAGATCCACCATTGATCTTGTATCCGGCTCTTTGTTTCATAATTTAGAAATATGATTGCTGAAAACAATAACTATTAGAAGGACCAGTTTACAGGCCTTATAATTTTTTATTGTTTCACTATATGTTTTTAAAATGGCAGTACACCCTTCTCCGCACGTTGATGAAAATGCTTTAAAATTTTGAGTCTGATATGATAACCAGTATGTGATTATACTGTCTGTAACCAATGGATCTCAGTTTCTTGACCTTTGTTTTTTCTCTCTCTCTCCAGAAACGTCATTAAAATAGCCTGTATTGTTTCATGTCTTATATACGTGGACACGAAAGTGGAAGAAAAAATCATATATATATATTTAACCAGAAATCACCAAATTAGATTTTTAGATAGTAGGCCAAAGACGTCAGTTATCTCTAGACATAAAAAAGTAGCTCTGAAAGCCAGTCTACTTTTCAAGAGGTTCTTCTTGCCAACCACGTATGATCGAAACCTCGCCTACTTAAACTAAAGGCTGTCTTCACTATGCTAGAATAGTCTTAGCTTTTTTTCCGTTTGATGAATTCTTTTTAATAGCTTTGTGGAAGTCGTGATGGATTGCGTCGACTGGGAAAACTTCAGTTAAATTAGTCCTAATCTTACAAAAATCTAGCAAGTTAATGAGGCAAGCCTAAGATTCTTCCTAGTCACGAAACGAGTTGTTTATTACCTTCAAAATCCCTAGTCGTTTCATTAGATGAATGTTAATTCGTGATTAACTTGTGATTATTTCTTTTAGCACACGAATAATAACACGTACTTGCTGTGACTTTTTTTAAAAATAAAATAATGTTCTTACAAAACTTCTTCTTAATAGACGGAAGTGGCATAAGTTGCCCTTTATATAGTAAATAATTTATTTTTTGAAAGGAAGGGGAGGGGGGATACACGAATATAACGGATCACTCGAATCTGCGCCGGTTCAAATATTTTAAAAGCACGAGATGCATGTACTCCATGCACGGACATCGCCAGGAGAGAAGGGCGTCAGGTGTCAACGAACCTTCTTTTGAATCTCAACAGCATTTTGTGACGAGAAACCTGATATGGACCATGTACTGAACTGCTACTATATTACAGCTTACTTAGGCCTACATGTGACTATTGTAACTAACTTCTGAACGAGCAGACTTAGCTCAAGTCCATATACTGAACTGCTACTATATTACAACTTACTTAGGCCTACATGTGACTAATGTAACTAACTTCTGAACGAGCAGACTTAGCTCAAGTCCATATACTAGACTACTACTATATTACAGCTTACTTAGGCCTACATGTGACTAACGTAACTAACTTCTGAACGACCAGACTTAGCTCAAGTCCATATACTTTCATAAAAACGTTTCAAACATAATGGTTTTAAAGTTTAATTCAGTCAAAAAAATTTAATTTCAGCAAAAAGTTTAAGCCAGATGTTTGATAATCAACAAAACAGTTAGCTATTTTTTTCATTTACGGTTAAACAAGTAAATATCAAATCTTACCGCCTGACGATGTTAGGTAAACCTATCAAAACGTGAAGTTTTGAAAAAAGAGGGATTTTTTTTATCCGTGAATAATATACAAAATTGTTTAGTTTAACAGCTTCTTTCCATAAGCCAAAACAGTTATTTTAACACACGTGCTTCTCTTAGACTTCTGAATCACTCTGTATAATATACAATCTTTTACACAAGAAACGATTATTCAAACCTATTAAAATTGTATGGACATTAGACTTGTTAGTTTCCAGATTTTTTACTCCTTCAAAAAGGAACAATGGTAAGGACAAGATTGTTTAAACCTCCTTAAAATTGGTTGGGTTAATGTTGAGTTTCCAGATTATTTAACTCCTTCAAAAAGGAACAATGGTAAGGACAAGATTGTTTAAACCTCTTAAAGTTGGTTGAGTTAATGTTGAGTTTCCAGATTATTTAACTCCTTCAAAAAGGAACAATGGTAAGGACAAGATTGTTTAAACCTCTTAAAATTGGTTGGGTTGATGTTGAGTTTCCAGATTATTTAACTCCTTCAAAAAGGAACAATGGTAAGGACAAGATTGTTTAAACCTCTTAAAATTGGTTGAGTTGATGTTGAGTTTCCAGATTATTTAACTCCTTCAAAAAGGAACAATGGTAAG
>NW_013667570.1:136969-144778 GCF_000517525.1 Limulus polyphemus
AGGGACGGCTAGCGCAGATAGCCCTCGTGTAGCTTTGCGCGAAATTCCAAAACAAACAAACAAAACATTAACTATACTTATACTTACGGGTTGTCACTACCACGAGAAACTTTCGTCTTACACGAGACTACCGAAACTTTGGATTGACAAACGATCCGGCCTCTGAATCTGAGCAGTTTTACTGCTAATGATAGGCTACAGATAAAACTTAACCTTAACAGCCACAATTAATGATGACGGCGAATGAAATAATAATAATAATAAAAAAGATAAGTTAAACGCTCTTCAAGATTTTACAGTAACACAATATCCGTCGGAAGTGACGATTCGCACGCCATTTCGGATGTCGTGAATGACAAATTATACAGGCTTACTACGAGGGGGATATTCTGTGTACTGGGTACTAAAAGGCTTAAGAAGTTAGGTAGACAGCTGCCTTATAATTACCGATCTTACTATACATAAAATCTCATCTGGAAGAGATAAGTACTAGACCAGGGTAGTGGTAAAGGTGTAGTTAATAGATACTCTGGTGATAAATTCGGTAGAGAGCTGACGAATAAACGAGAAGTAAATCGGGAACTAATGATGGGCTTTAGAAAACAAAATGGAGATTAGGCGGGAGCAGTTGTAGGTTGATAAGCTCTTCATTACGTCTTCGATTTGTCCCTCTATCTATTGTTAGAGAAACAGATGGGTAGATAAAGGACACAAAGCTGTCTGCCCATAGCCATTCTTATTTTGGAACTGATAAATGAAAGGGAAAGCACCATTCGCCAATTTTTAGACTACTCTTGTCTGATCGAATAGTGGAATTTGACTGTCACTCTTACAGTGCACCCTTGTTCCCGAATTGCAGAGTGCGCATTTTTTTTTGTGACGACGAGCTGCGAACCACGCATCTTCGAATTCACACTCCAACTATTGGGCCATATAAGACATTTCTAAATTATTTCTATCAATATAATATTTAATATGTGCAATGTATAAATTAGTGCATGCCTGGAATATTCTAATTCCTTTAATGCATGTCTGGTTTATTGTAATTCCTTTAGTGCATGTCTGGTTTATTGTAATTCCTTTAGTGCAAGCCTGGAATACTCTAATTCCTTTAATGCAAGCCTGGTTTATTTTAATTTCTTTAGTCCAAGCCTGGTTTATTGTAATTCCTTTAGTGCAAGCTTGGTTTATTGTAATTCCTTTAGTGCAAGCTTGTTTATTGTAATTCCTTTAGTGCATGCCTGGTTTATTGTAATTCCTTTAGTGCATGCCTGGTTTATTGTAATTCCTTTAGTGCAAGCCTGGTTTATTGTAATTCCTTTAGTGCAAGCCTGGTCTATTGTAATTCCTTTAGTGCATGCCTGGTTTATTGTAATTCCTTTAGTGCATGCCTGGTTTATTGTAATTCCTTTAGTGCAAGCTTGGTTTATTGTAATTCCTTTAGTGCAAGCCTGGTTTATTGTAATTCCTTTAGTGCATGCTTGGTTTATTGTAATTCCTTTAGTGCATGCCTGGTTTATTGTAATTCCTTTAGTGCAAGCTTGGTTTATTGTAATTCCTTTATTGCATGCTTGGTTTATTGTAATTCCTTTAGTGCATGCTTGGTTTATTGTAATTCCTTTAGTGCATGCCTGGTTTATTGTAATTCCTTTAGTGCAAGCTTGGTTTATTGTAATTCCTTTATTGCAAGCCTGGTTTATTTTAATTCCTTTAGTCCAAGCCTGGTTTATTGTAATTCCTTTATTGCATGCTTGGTTTATTGTAATTCCTTTAGTGCATGCCTGGTTTATTGTAATTCCTTTATTGCATGCTTGGTTTATTGTAATTCCTTTAGTGCATGCTTGGTTTATTGTAATTCCTTTAGTCCAAGCCTGGTTTATTGTAATTCCTTTATTGCAAGCCTGGTTTATTTTAATTCCTTTAGTGCATGCCTGGTTTATTGTAATTCCTTTAGTGCATGCCTGGTTTATTGTAATTCCTTTAGTGCATGCCTGGTTTATTGTAATTCCTTTATTGCATGTCTGGTTTATTGTAATTCCTTTAGTACAAGCCTGGTTTATTGTAATTCCTTTAGTGCGTGCCTGGTTTATTGTAATTCCTTTAGTGCAAGCCTGGTTTATTGTAATTCCTTTAGTGCAAGCTTGGTTTATTGTAATTCCTTTAGTGCAAGCCTGGTTTATTGCAATTCCTTTAGTGCATGCCTAGAATATTGTAATTCCTTTAGTGCAAGCTTGGTTTATTGTAATTCCTTTAGTGCAAGCTTGGTTTATTATAATTCCTTTAGTGCATGCCTGGTCTATTGTAATTCCTTTTATCATAAAAAATTTGTACTTTAGCGAAAACCAAACCGTTAGTCACAGTCTGTTGTTGGAGGTGCCACATATTAGTTTATCGCTATAAAGAAAAAGAAAAACCAGCTATTTTGTTTACCTTTGTCTATAGGAATTGGTAAGGTGTGGATTTATCCAAAACTGGTTTAACTCAATATAACTCAGCAAGTCCAATTTTGATGGTAGGAAGAAGTAAAAAGCATGTAAAACAGTGACATCTACCATTAATATTACTTACTAAAGACTTGGAGAAGATTGGTCGATGAGGAGATGGGAATGTCAAGTCAAGTAAATCATTTTACAAATATGTATTTTCATACAGGCTACTTAACTTGCAAGTAGAACACAAAACATCGTGTACACAAACTTGCCATATTTTACCTTCGTATTCACTATCACACTTATGTAAATTCATTGTCTTGAACACTCGGGAACGTCTTTCATTGTACAGTAAAGGATAATGTCGCCTCTCACGTTCACGATACCAGCGTGGGTGCTCAGCTGTGAAAACAGCCCGTCGGAGTACGACAAAGATTTCTAGTGTGTTAGACACTGTAAACACGAAATTAACGGAGCGATTAAACAAAACAAACAACTCCTCTGCTTATCTACCAAACGTTTGAAAGTCGCCTCTTACTCCTAACTTGCGAAGAGCACCAATGCCTGTCTTGAAAAAAGTTTTAACAGATTCCGACTTCTGCCCCACTAATTTCTTGTAGGACACGGTAAATCCTTTCTCCTCGGTTGTCCGTGTTCCTTGTTTGCGTAAGACACTGTATAACGATAGTCCGTTCTTCGTGCTACTTGTTTAGTCTCATGCTTCTTACTAATGCAGTGCAGACGATTGGCTGTAGGATTAAAATAGGGCGGCTACGCAAACTGATTGAACTGATTTACAGATTACACAGGAAGCGGAAGAAAAAAAAACGGAAGTTTCCTAACCTTTCCAGTCGAATGAGACAAAAATGGGTCACGCGTGATTAAATTGCCTTGAGACCACGATAAATTATTCAACTGATTAAGCAGGATTAGAATATCAACGTGACTTATTTTAATGGATTTCCGCTTTCGGAATATTTTTACTGTTACACATAAAATTTCAATTACCATCGCCTTTTTACAGGCCAGACTAAGACCGGACAATTGGATGACCTGTAATAATAATAATAAAAAAAGGGTTAGCTATTGTATTCACTTTGTTTACAAAATTGGACTTCCATAAGAGGCATGGGCCGGGTGTGGCCTACTGGGCTGCTGTGCCAAACTGTGAGTCTGAGGTTCCATGGCTGGCCTTCTGTCACCACAAAAACACGCTCCGTAGTTTGGTGCATGGTAAGTTATAACAGTGATGATAAAGTCCTATTATTCGATTAAAGTAGTCCAGTAGTTGGTAGTGAGTACTGTTGATTAGCAGCCTTTCCTGTAGCCTATCGGTTCACTCTCATAGAACACCAATAAAGGTATAAATAGCTTGACTTACTATTTACACCAATTGGAGTAAAATATAGGGCGTGGAATTAATTTTTTTTTTAAAGTAACAAAAATATATTTTGGTTGTCGGTAGAATGGTAAGGTGTAATTCATCTGTGAATAAAAATTAAAAAATTTGTCCCATTACGCATTTCATAGATTTCCATCCATTAAAAACACTTTTTTACATAACTGATACTTGAAACCGTCCTTACTTGGTGAAACTCCATAATTACAGAACTGAAGAAAAAACAAAGACAGTTCTACGTTTCACAAAAACTTCATTTACTCGCTACCATGGTTTCGCCAGTAAAGACATCATCATCATCATCATCAGATCAGTCAGTACCCGATGATGTCCTTACCGGCGAAACCATAGTCGTGAATGAATGAAGTTTTTGTGAAACGTAGAACTGTCTTTGTTTTATCTTCAACATTGTACTTTTTTTTACATGGTTAAATACACAGCACGTCTTGAATTATTGATACAGATAAATTTCTATTGAATGAATTCTTCATTTAAATTAACAACAACAACAAAAACAACACAGAATGATGTGTGTGTGTGTAACTTCGTACAAAGATCTGTATTCTCCAAATTTTTATCTATTTGTAGAATTATTCTAAGCACCATAGATAAATCAGTACATAAATCATGGCTTTTTTTTTATCAAAATTACTAAAAATTTCTTTCAAGAAATATTTTTAATTCTTAAATTGTCCAAATTAGTATATACTAGTTGCAGAACCAGTTCGTTGCAGAACCAGTTCGTTGGACGGTTAATATAAAAACTCGTTTGTAACAAAAGATAGGAGATTGTGTTTCTATTGTTTTTTCTTCTTAACATAATAAATATTAAAAGTGCAATAAAAATACATAGAGGTACCAATACTGAAAAGAAAGACATACTGTTTTCAAAAATCCTATCAATACGAAAGTGGATGGAAGGTCCAACCCCACCCCCCTCATGACCTTTCTCTTGTCATCCTGTATCGCTGTGTCAAGTTTGGTGCTGATTGATCAAGAAATGTGGAAGTGTATAAGGAACAGATACACAGACATACTGACGTTTATATGTATATATATATATACACACACACGTGCAGTTTACCAATACTGTCGTATCTTTTTATACCACTTATGTTTATGAAAATTACCATTTAGAACTAGTGTAAAAGATAGAACTGAATTCAAAAATATTATTTTTTTTATGTTATAAAAATATGTCTTGGTCATACTAACCTATTTAACGGCCTGGCATGGCCAGGTGATTAGGGCCATCTACTCGCAATCTGAGGGTCGCGGGTTCGAATCCCTGTCCCACCAAAACATGCTCGCTCTTTCAGCCGTGGGGGCGTTATAAGGTGATGGTCAATCCTATTATTCGTTGTTTTCTAAAAGAGTAGCCCAAACGTGGGCGGTGGGTGGTGATGACTAGCTGCCTTCCCTCTAGTCTTTCACTGCGAAATTAGGGTCAGCTAGCGCAGATAGCCAATTCTGAACTCCCCCACATTCGTATAGCACGGATAAATATATCTAAAACTACAATGTACAAACCGAACCTATTCATATTCAGACTAATTACATCTGTAATACCAGTGATTATTCCACATTACAGCAGAGTTTTATTGAAGCGAAAGCATATGTAGTGGTATAATTCCGGTAATAATTATTATTGTTGATATATTAAAGATATATATATGGTAAATATAACGTAATATGAATGCAGCATTTACAATATAGCCCCAGTTTAAAATCAATTGGTAAAGTGTGCAGTGCTTTTCTTTTCAACCGTCAATATTTCAGGACTGCAGTGTATAAGAACAGTTGTAAATAGTTTGCTTGTGTGTTATGGATTTCGCGCAAAGCTACACGAGGGCTATCCGTAATTTCGCAGTGTACGACAAGAGGGAAGGCAGCTAGTCATCGCCACCCACCGCCAACAACTCTTGGGCCAACTCTTTTACCAACGAATAGTGGGATTGACCGTCACTTATAACGCCCCCACGGCTGAAAAGGCGAGTATGTTTGGTGTGACGGGGATTCGAACCCGCAACCCTCAGATTGCGAGTCGAGCGCCCTAACCACGTGACCATGCCTGGCCCGTTGTGAATAGTAATCCTTAAAAATGTTTATTTCTTTGCTGGAAAAAAACAAAAAACATAACCAAAACAGTAGAAATATGAACATCATGTCGGTTGATCTATATTCTTCATTCAACTAGTCTCTGCATTTGATGATTGGTTTTGTCACGTTAAGGTCATCTTGAAGAAAATGGTCTCAATGAAAGTGTCGGTACTTTTCAAGGATAATGGGAGTGGCTTGCAACAGTATTAACCAATGAACTAATAACAACAGAACAGTTGAGCTCCCTGATTTTATCAACGCGAAAAAAGAAATTCTCCCGAGAAAGAGCATTTCTCCTGTAGATCTGATTGCAGAATTCATCCTGTCAAATAAAAAAACAACAAAAAACTCATAAGATAATTGTAAATAGTACTTATTTCCAAAAGCAGCCCAAGCTTGATAACAACAACAACAAGAAAATATCTCCTTAAAAGAAGACGATACACTGGAAGTTTTTAACAATAATTACGAATATTTCACTTGACCCCCCCCCCCAGTGGCACAGCGGTATGTCTGCAGACTTACAACACTAGAATCCGGGTTTTGATACCCGTGGTGGGCAGAGCACAGATAGCCCATTGTGTAGCTTTGCGCTTAACTACAAACAGACTGTTATCTTATTTGCTCCCCAGTGGCACAGCGGAATGATTGCAGACCTACAACACTAAAATCCGGGTTTCGATACCCGTGGTGGGCAGAGCACAGATAGCCCATTGTGTAGCTTTGCGCTTTACTACAAACAATACAGTACATTTCACTTTACGTTTGTAAGAACGATTATCTAAATATCTTAATTTAGCATGCATTCGTTTCTACGTACACACGATTGTTTAAAATAATTTTTATTGGTGATACCAGGTAGAGTGCTTACTACATAATTGGAATTTATACTTAAAAATTATATATGCATAAACCAAACCAACCGATAGATAATACATTAATAATGAGCTATTTTAGCCTTTTTTTTTGTTGCTGTGTCTATAATGAAGATATCTATACTTAGTTGTACATACGTTTAGAAGTAAAAAACCAAACTTTTATAAATGAGAATCTGAACATTGAATATCTTTTTTCCCTCTTCTTGGTAAATCACTTAAAGTTTTAGCATTACAGCAGCTGATTTAAAAACCGTTTAATAACAACTATCAAACTGTATTTATTAGTACCTTTAAACGAACACGTAGAAAATATACGTTTAGTGAAGACTTGACTTAACTTTTTCAAGAATCTATAAAATTTGTTTCTTTGTCAAACAAAGTTTGATAACCACTTGGTATTATATTATTATTAACAATTTCTTTTGTTTATAGTTATTTGATATTAAGCACAAAGGGCTATCTGTGCTCTGCCCACTAGGAGTATCGAAACCCGGATTTTTAGCTGACATATATCGCTGTGCCATTATTGAGATAAGGTTGTGTGTGTGTGTGTCATTATGGCTAACCCTATTACTGATGTGCATTCTTTCTAGTAGCTAATAGAGGTGAAAAATCTTTTGATGTGCTAAAATGTTGTTATAAACTATATTTATAATGTTGTAACTTGATTAATTTAGTTGTTAACTAGAGGGCGCATGACGTTAAGATCGAGATTTATTTGGTTCAAAAGATATTGAAATATGAATATTTTTGTTACAATAAAAAACCATATTGTTACGTCTCCGTTCGTTAGTTAATTTTCCGTAACTTCGTTCCGACGAAACTTTAGCGACACAAGTCCTTTCTTAAATAAAACTGGTTTTATTCTTTCCGAATACAACTTTACGATACACCTAATTTCAACAGTCGCTCTATAACAAACGCTATAACTCACGAGCTCGACTTTAACAATACTCCGTTCAATTACACACTCTCTGACTGCAGTTCAATTACTCATTACCTA
>NW_013667570.1:145720-151582 GCF_000517525.1 Limulus polyphemus
CGCGAGGTATGTATTAGCTTATGTCAAGAAGAATTTGTCAAAGTACCTAATTCCACTTCAAAAACAAGGTCTGCTGATATTTGTATTATGTTTTTGCTGTTTTTGTAATTCACATCCTTTTCTTTATCTCTTTTTAACACGTGCCATCACAACTGATATTCGTCTCCAAATAAAATACATTTCTATGCTTGTTCTAACCCTTTATCTTCTATCCTGATGCATATTTTGGGATCCTCTTCAGACCTTTGTTTTGTTGATATTTATTGTAAGTCCATATCTTTATACCTCAATCGACAAGCCTGTCAAGTAACCGTTATGCCCCTTCCACAGACTCACACATGGTGTAACATCAGCGTGCCTATTATTATTATTATAGTTCTATTTCCATTAACTTTGGTCTCTTCTGTCATCAATCAATCTTCGTACAAATTACATAATGTCGGTGACAGCACAGACAGCAATAATCATTGTCGTTTGTCCTTTCACCCCCAAACCAACCACTCAGTTCTCTGTCAATTCGAACAACTGCTTCTACGCTCCATCATCAAATTTTCAGGATTCTGATATCTAACCCGACCTGCTGCAGGGTCTCCATTATATTTTCATGGTTAATCATGTCAATAGCGTCTCGAAAGTCTATGAAGCATATCTATGGTTCATGAACCTGACTTCCTAAAAGAAAGATGTGGCATTCTAAAATTCACTTGGTCCTCTAAAAACTTATTCTCAACCTTATGCTTAATTCCGTTGAGGATTACTTTTAGGAATACTACCGAAGTATGATTGACTGTATTGACCATACTCCAAAGTCTTAAGTTTCTTTGAGATCGGCAATTGAATTACAAGTTGTAGTCAGATATTTAATCCCTAAAAGGTTCATTTATTTTTAAGATTCTGCTGATATTTCTTCTATTACACAATATTTTAAAACTTCTATTGGCTCCATACTTCCCTTTCCAATATCACTGGACTGTTGTTAATTGGTTTGTTTGTTTGTTTTTTGAATTTCGCGCAAAGCTACACGAGGGCTATCTGCGCTAGCCGTCCCTAATTTAGCAGTGTAAGACTAGAGGGAAGGCAGCTAGTCATCACCACCCACCGCCAAATCTTGGGCTACTCTTTTACCAACGAATAGTGGGATTGACCGTCACATTATAACGCCCCCACGGTTGAAAGGGCGAGCATGTTTGGTATGACGGGGATTCGAACCGGCGACCCACAGATTGCGAGTCGAGTGCCCTAACCACCTGGCCATGCCGGGCCTTGTTAATTGGTGCTACCACTTTTAGGACTGGTTCCTCTTCTCCGGCATCGTAATACAATTACTTCACTCAACATCCTTTAACATTATCAATTTCAAAAATTTATTTGTTTTTTTTCTTCTTACTTTTGGTGGCTCCACTGAAAGACAGGGTAGGTTTCCTTTTCAGAACTTTCTTTATTCGTGAATTTCTTTATATACTTTCCTATATTTCTGTCCCCTTCTGGGTAATTGTCTTTTTTCGTCCATTGTTTCTAGAAGGATCTCGCCAGTCATCCACGTTTGCTTTTCATCCTCCTCATCCCCACAGTCTTCTCTGTTGTTTTCTGCAACGCTTCTTTCAACTCAACCAACCGATCCTCAGCATCCTTCTTCTTTTATTAATATTTCAAATATATTTCTGGTTTCTATCACAAATTTCTTGGGTATAATATTTTTTTCTAAATTGTCCTGTATGAAGCCTCTTTGTTCAGCTTCTCCAGTTTTTTTTTTCTGATCACTGGCTGTTACCAGAGCTACTGGATAAGTTCAAACTCTTGTAATAGAGTTTCTAATACGTCCTTAAGTAGGATTTAGTCTACATGATATCAAACAATCGCTTAACCAACCTGTGGTTAACTCCAATTGTACAAATGTCTGGAGAGATACTTAAAAAATACCTGTTAGTTAATGATAAGCAACACGTGGATCACATGGCATACCTGTCCTACCGTCACACATTATCATCAGACTTCACTTCCTGCAAAGATTCCTCAACATATTGATAAAATATTTTGATTTTTACTTCTTCACTACCAGATGGCGTTGCATAAACTTGAATGATAGCTAAATAGAGGGCTTATCCAAAAAATCAAACTAACAACACCCTCTCTGAGGTAAGCCAGGAGCCCTTCACACGGTTGCTTAACTCCTCTTTCACCAATACATCTACTCCTCTATAATGTCCATCTCCTTCTGGAAACAGCCTTCACCCACAAGAATCCTTCAACCAGTTCATCTAATCCTAGTTAACTCTAGAATATCACACTTCAATCCTTTCATTTGTGCCATATGCTCCTCAAACATCCACTTCAATATAGAGTCCTCGTGTTCCAATTTCCTATCTTCATCTTCTTAATCATCTTCAACCTCGCTTAAGGTTTTCTGTTGTTGCTTTTACGAATACAAACATCAACTGGGAATGGGCTTTGCCCACAGCTTATCATCCACTTCTTCCATAATCTCCTTAGTAACTGATGATAAACTGTTCCACATCCTACCGAGAAGAACACTCAAACCACTTTTCAATGTTTTTTAGAGCCTCTGGTAGTTGGGTTCCTTAAGGTAGTTACTTGGATAGTTTTAGGCCTAAGAAGCCACCAACGGAACCCTCTTCCTTATTAGAAAACCTCCTGATCCTAGTTACACATCCACATTTTACTAATATGTTTCCTTGGTCTTGTCCTACGTCTGCACTTCTTTTAGGATCATTTTGTTTCTTAGACTTAAATATAAATAAACGCACATTTATTCAAAAAATACAATAACAGCAATATTTACAGTGGGGAAATTCTGATAAAAGTTGTTATTATTGTGTTTTTGAAATAATTAGGTAGCTGTCTTACTGAAGCGCGATGGGTTTTTCATTCGGTGAATCTACGAATGAAATCGACTGAGATATTAATAAAGGATCACAATATCCACTGTTTCATGGATCATAATATCTACTGTTTCATGGATCACAATATCCACTGTTTCATGGATCACAATATCCACTGTTTCATGGATTACAATATCAACTGTTTCATGGATTACAATATCAACTGTTTCATGGATCACAATATCCACTGTTTCATGGATCACAATATCCACTGTTTCATGGATCATAATATCTACTGTTTCATGGATCACAATATCCACTGTTTCATGGATCACAATATCCACTGTGTCATGGATCACAATATCCACTGTTTCATGGATCATAATATCAACTGTTTCATGGATCACAATATCAACTGTTTCATGGATCACAATATCAACTGTTTCATGGATCACAATATCCACTGTTTCATGGATCACAATATCAGATGTTTCATGGGAATAGTTTTATTTCCACAAACTTCTGGACTCAAACAAAGTTAACTTTAGTTTCCCAATTGACAAAACCCACAATTTCAGCATACATCTTCATTTCATGCACAAAATTTACGTAACTCTCCTGGACAGTGGTCACTTCTTGATTTAAATGTTTGGTGAGGAACCTGCCTTATGTGCGTGTTGGTTGAACTTCCAAGGCTAAGACACCTGGAATTGAGATTTAGTCGTTCCTAGTTTTGAAATAATAACCAGAGAAAAGGCAGCCACTCGTGGCTGAACCGGATAAAGAGATTAAATGTAATTTTTACAACGTGCCTACAACTGAAAGTTCGAAGCGTGTTCAGCGTGACATCACGCACGCCTCCAATCTTCGACCCTACGGTCCGCAGCCCATGACGTTCATTAATAAAGCATGCCCGGCCCAAGTTCTGAAAATATCTCATCATTTCGATCGTCAACTTGTGTAACTAAGCTATTCATCTTAGCTGAAAGTAAGGTTTTTGTTTGTTTTGTTTTAAGCGCAAAGCTGCACAATGGGTTACTTGCGCTGTGCCCTATTGCAGGAGTCGAACTCTGGATGATTTCTGTAAACGCATTATTTCTTTAGTATTTATATTCAGTTCTATTATTGGTCACAAAACTAAGGTGTTAACAACTTTTCTTTATTTGTTTGTTTGAGCTACTCTTTTACCAACGAATAGTAGGATTGACCGTCATTGAAAGGGCGAGTATGTTCGACGATAGGGTTCGAACCCACGACTCGCTGATTGCGAGTAGAGTGCTCATACCAAGCTTTGAACTTTTCTATTCCTTAAAGAGCTCTCTGAAATGTTCAAATTATAGCTAAGACTAATTCAAATAAAAAATAAAATGACTATAACTGTTCACGAGATTAAGTAGACACGATTTTTTCTTTGCCAGGAAAATCTTGATAAAAAATTTGAATTTAGCTAAGACTAATTCGAATTAAAATTCTTTTTCAGTAAAGTGACAAAGTTTGATTCTCAGTATACCTAAAAAAAAAGACAACAACAGAAAACTGTTTTAAACCTTATTAAACATTATGGATTTTAGCTTCTATATAAACACAATATAATTTTATTCCTGTCGTTTCCAATCAACCGGTTTTGTAGATTCACAAACTCATCTAAAAAATTGGAAAAATAGAAATTTAAAATCGAGTTTTAATTATTAACTCCAATACGACGTGTTTGCCAAAAACATTTTAAAACAACATATATATTAATTCAAAACGAATAATTTTATAAGTTTTTTAAAACATACTTGATATTTGGTAGAAAGATATAATATACTTTCTTTATAATTCGGGTTAACAGATCAATTTAAAATACGCACAAAAAGTTCGAAATTATTAGACTTTACGCCCCCTGGCATATTTTTTAAGAAACTGAAATATTTAGAAAATTGATTTTTTTTTTTTAAATATGAAAAAAAAAATGTTATTTTTATTACTGCTCAAAGAAGGAAGATATTAAAACGATTTTTAGATTCGGTAAAACAATTTATGTGACAAGAAATATTTACTAAATACACGGAAGAGGACAATTGTTTTGTTCTTTCGAATACTTACCGCTGAGCCATTAGGGGGCGTTGTTTGTCATTAAGCACAAAGCTACACGATGGCTTATCTATGCTCTGCCCACCACGGGTATCGAAAGCCGGTTTCTAGCGTTGGAAGTTCGCAGACATACCGCTGTGCCACTGGGAGGCCGTTTCCAATATGATGTCGATGGAGATTTACTCGTGGCCTTAACAGTTTTTCTAACCTAAAAATCTTTTAGCTGGTACATTTTAAAATAATCTTCATTAACCCCCTCAAACCAGTATTCATATTGTCACTACCGGTGGGGATTCACATATTTAGTAATTTAACAACAAAAAAAAACAACAAAAAACGATCTTACTGTATAATGAGATTAGATTTATTAAATCAGCCGTCTGGAGAGGTCACCTATTATAACCACTCCGCATCACTCGTAGTGTGTTGTCTGTCAGTCGGTCAGTAAACACTAAAATGACGTCACATAAGAGACGCTTAACGTTGTTATTTGTACTGTCGTGACGTCAGTAAAACGTGCGCGTGCCAAGAATCACGAGAAGAATTATGCACTCTGTAGGCTACAACACAGCGTGATATACGAACTTCAAAAGCAAGAAATAAAAATATTTGTTAATCTTAATTTTGGTTTTATTTACACTCGAAACAGAACAATTTCGGGGACCCTGCGCAAGTATTTTATAATAATTTAAAAGTTTTAAAAGATTTAAAAGTTGCCATACTAAATTAAGTGTTCGAGTGCGTTCATCTCTTGGCATTTTGGAAGTCTTTGTAGAAAGTTTTAAGTGTTTGTGGAATAAGCTTTCGTTTATTTATTTAAATTCGATATATATGTATATATATGTGTGTGTGTTTTAAAATGTATTTTATTTTATGTACACTATGTATTAGAATAATCTGATCTTCATTTCGTGTTTGTACTTATATATATATATATATATATATA
>NW_013667570.1:152555-162152 GCF_000517525.1 Limulus polyphemus
AAATTTGAAAAGTTACGAGGAAATTTCAGTTTAAGCCTTAGGTTTAATCAGAGCGTGGTTTATGAGGTACAAATAAACAAACCAAAATACGTTTCTTGCTTTTGTATAAAATAATAGAGCATGATTAGCTGATATGAAATAAGCTGTATGGAATTACTTAAACAAAATACTTGTGTTTTGATTAACATAAGTGTAGGAACACAGTGGTAGTTAGGCCTAATAAGACGAGCTATGCATCGTAATTTTATTGCGAAAGGTTCCATCGTAAGGCTGTCATGTCCAAAGCAAATTATTCTTCCTTGCAGACTTTCCATAACCTATTTAGTGTAATGGGACGACGGTTTGCCAGCGTCAGTTTCATCAGTTCGATCGCACAGAAATCCGTAGGCGCTGCGTCTGGCGACTTTACCTTACTGATATGTCTTCTTACGGAATAGCATGAATAACTGTTTCATTCTCCAGTTCCTTGAGGTATGCTTCGATTGAACGGGAGGTATGACTAGAAGCCTCATATTGATGAACCATTACCTTGTTGGCTTCGTTTTCAGACTAAAATCCTTCTTAATTATGTTGCGTACTGTTGCCTGGGTCACGTGAACAGCTTTTCTACTGACTTTTGTGTTCTTATAAGTCGCTGCAATTAGATTACAACGGTTGGTGTACGACTTGTTGCAGGTCTCTTTCTGAATTATCCTTGACCCCAAGTTGATCCATATTCCTTTGGATTCAATTTTCGGTGGCACCTCACTACTTACATAACATCAAACAGTGTCAAAATGTAGTTCTGATACATGTTGATATCGGCTGTGGTTGTAATATAACGTACTAGAGTCTCTGTATGGCCTATCGTATTCAGAAAAAGGTTAATTATCTTATGTTATCCAAATCCATGCATACCATAAAATATTCCACGAAATTTAAGCTCTTATTGTTTTAAAAGAGTAACAGTCAGTACCTTTAGTATTAATATTGGGTGGTGTGACGTTCTTCAAACAATAATTCAATGGTCCCCTACCTTTTCATACGTGTCAGATCTTTGAGCCAGCGGCATATAATTTGTTTAATACAACTTAAGAGTGTTTCATTTTAAGAAAAAAGGTAGGTTCAAAAGAAATCATTCAAGGAGGAGTCAAAAATACATGAACAATTGAATACTGGCTAGTGGAATACGTTGATAACCCACAGAGACTGACCTCTAATTTTGAGAGATGAGCTTATTTTTTTTTCTTAATGTTTTTCAAAGGTTTCACGTACTGGAACATCAAATTGGATTACATTATTTTTGTGATAGTGGAGTCACTAGTTTCTACTGAGATATCAAACTGGATTAAATTCTTCTTATGATATGAAAGTCACTAGATTCTACTGGAACATCAAACTGGATTAAATTATTTTTGTGATATTGGAGTCACTAGTTTCTATTGGAACATCAAACTGGATTAAATTATTTTTGTGATATTGGAGTCACTAGTTTCTACTGAGATATCAAACTGGATTAAATTCTTCTTATGATATGAAAGTCACTAGATTCTACTGGAACATCAAACTGGATTAAATTCTTCTTATGATATGAAAGTCACTAGATTCTACTGGAACATCAAACTGGATTAAATTCTTCTTATGATATGAAAGTCACTAGATTCTACTGGAACATCAAACTGGATTAAATTCTTCTTATGATATGAAAGTCACTAGATTTTACTGGAACATCAAACTGGATTAAATTCTTCTTATGATATCAAAGTCACTAGATTCTACTGGAACATCAAACTGGATTAAATTGTTCTTATGATATGAAAGTCACTAGATTCTACTGGAACATCCAACTGTATTAAATTGTTCTTATGATATCAAAGTCACTAGATTCTACTGGAACATCCAACTGTATTAAATTGTTCTTATGATATCAAAGTCACTAATTTGTACTGAGACATCGCACTGGATTAAACTTGCAATACCTGTATTTCCTACCATAGGTGATGTATGCTCTTTTTGCTCTGTAGCCACCTGGAGGCGGATTCAATTTACTCCTTTGCACAAAAAACAAAACATCTTTGAATTTCTTAACTTGAAAGAATAATTTTTAAGACACATCAATTCTGTACTTACTGTTGACTACCACGGCCAGTCTTAGACCTAACACTTCATTAAGTAAACTTATAGGTGAAGTAAGTAACACTAAAGCAGGCTGCTTTACAAGTTACTTTGGTAGATCTAAGTAAATCGCTGTGTAATCACATATTTTAATCGTACGTGCCATTTTCAGTGGTCATTCATTAGCGTTTAACGAGTCATGAAGGTTGGAAGCCTTAATTGATCGAAGCATTGAGGCAGCTGTTTATTCTTAAATTGTTCAAACACTTTTATAAGATCTGCTCTTAATTTAGTCCTCCTTAAATAATAATAATAAACTCAAAACATTTCAAGATTTTCGAATCATTTATTTCATTTGTTTGGGAATATTTCGTGTAATTGTTTCCAACATGATTGTGCTGTCTCTGAAGCCTTAATCTGCTTCTTGGTTAGGTTTAGTTTGTCCAAAGACTTCATTTACTTTTTGGTTAGGCTTAGTTTGTCCGACTTCTTCATTTGCTTCTTGGTTAGGTTTAGTTTGTCCGAAGACTTCATTTACTTTTTGGTTAGGCTTAGTTTGTCCGAAGCCTTAATTTATTTCTTGGTTAGGTTTAGTTTGTCCGAAGTCTTCATTTGCTTCTTGGTTAGGCTTAGTTTGTCCGAAGCCTTAATTTATTTCTTGGTTAGGTTTAGTTTGTCCGAAGTCTTCATTTGCTTCTTGGTTAGGCTTAGTTTATCCGAAACCTTCTTTTTCTTCTTGGTTAGGCTTAGTTTTTCCTTTCGGCATCAGGGGAGAAAACGCTGAGGAGTACTCTCTTTCACCAAATGGACTAGAACAACACTGCTTATTTAATATGCATGATATCGCAAAACAAGAACCTTCAGGTCCTGTTTACCAAAATAGTGTCAACATAATAAAGAGTACGCTTGATTGAGAATGTTTTACCTGTCGGAGGCTTTATTGGATAACCTATCTACCCGTGATCACAATTAGATTATTTCTACTCAAACAAAACAAATACGTACGATCGTTTGCTGATTTTATATTATGTTTCCGAAGTTTTAAAACAAAGACAAGTTCAATCACCAATTGCACGTCACATAATTGGTCAGATCTTGTGCTCAAATTACTTTTTTCCGTGTTACAATAATATTTTAAATAATTTAAGTAGACTACTGCTTGAATATATTAACACTAAAGATCATAAACTGTTTAGATAAAGATCTGACTATCTTAACACTAAAGATAAACTGTTTAGATAAAGATCTGACTATCTTAACACTAAAGATAAACTGTTTAGATAAAGATCTGACTATCTTAACACTAAAGATAAACTGTTTAGAAAAAGATCTGACTATCTTAACACTAAAGATAAACTGTTTAGATAAAGATCTGACTATCTTAACACTAAAGATAAACTGTTTAGATAAAGATCTGACTATCTTAACACTAAAGATAAACTGTTTAGATAAAGATCTGAATTTAATTTGTTTTTTAGGTATTTTGTGCATGACAAGTTGTGCAGGAATGAAAAGACTGACAGAACCCGAGCCCCCCAGTGGCACAGCAGTATGTCTGCGGATGTACAACGCTATAAACCGGGTTTCGATACTCGTGGTGGGCAGAGAACAGATAGCCCATTGTGTAGCTTTGTGCTTAACTTCAAACAAACAGAATCCGAACCCCTATTCCCCCAGTGTCTCAGCGGTAAGTCTGAAGGCTTATAACACTAAAAAACAAATTTCGATACCTGTGGTGGGCACAGCACAGATAGCCCATTGTGTAGCTTTGTGCTTAACTTCAAACAAACAAACACAATTTGAACCCCTCCTCCCCCAGTGTCTCAGCGATAAGTCTGAAAGCTTATAACACTAAAAAACAAGTTTCAATACCTGTGGTGGGCAGAGCACAGATAGCCCATCGTGTAGCTTTGCGCTTAAAAACAAAGTGACAGACTCTTCATCATAGAGAGAAGACATTTCTCTCCAAAATCGATAAATGGATCTTTCCCCTTAATTTCGATTATTTGAATTAAAATCTTCAATTGGCTGTTTACATAAAAACCTCAGCGAAACACGAAGCTTGAATTTGTACTTTTTGAAATTTCAAGTAATTTTAGGTAAAAAATCAATCACGTTTGTTGGCGAGGTTTTTGAATTTCGCGCAAGGCTACACGAAGGCTATCTGTGCTAGCCGTCCATAATTTGGCAGTGACAGACTAGAGGAAAGGCAGCTAGTCAACTCTTGAGCTACTCTTTTACCAACGAATAGTCGGATTGTCCATCACATAATAACGCCCTCACGGCTGAAAAGGCGAGTAAAATTAAAAAAATAAAAATAAAATACTGTGTTAGTAATCGTTTTAATGTTGTTACGTCATATCTTCTACTGATACCTGTTTTATCTCTCTTATTTTTATGTCTTATTAAGTCCTTTTTAACCGGTAGGTGGCCAAGTGTTTAAAAAAGCTGATGGTGGTTAAAGTAGTCCTAAAAAAAAAACACCAGCACGTGAAAGCATCGAGTGATATAGTATATTTGGCTCCTTAAAAACATCCAGTGATAACACGATAACACATCAATTGTTTCGCGATTTTATATCCGCGTAAAATCTCTCCCTCTCTCTGTTCTTTTTCATTCGTACATTACAGGGCACGTGTAAGATGAACATCGTAGGACATAGAAACCAGGACAAAGCTCAAGATTCGTCGCCTCGCTGCCTCGTGACTGATTAATCCACGTGTTTTGTTGCTACGTTCCCAGCCGAGATGATGGCTTTTGTTGAACCAATTGGCCGTGGAGCCAATAAGGAGCTTGTTGATAATAAAAAAAATCCGTGTTCTTCACGACTGCCGTTCCATTTATCATCTACAAACACCCTCGATTTGACGGACTGTTCAAGCGCTAGTTTTCTGAGTTGCTCAGTTGAATTTTAGCTATCGAAAGATTTTGTAAACGTCTTCCTTTTATAAATTTCGTGTGTTATTTTTTAGAAAAAAATTAAATACGCATAAGTAAAGTCTGATAGAGGTTCAATACGTTATATCAAAACGGTTTTGGAGCCTCACCACGTCAACATAGTTGGCCATGTTCTTTTTGACGACCCTGCATTTTGGAAATAGCCCGTATATTAAAGAATATACACATTGACACTACATAGTATATTAAAGAATATCCACATTGACACTACATAATGTATTAAAGAATATACACATTGACACTACATAGTGTATTAAAGAATATCCACATTGACACTACATAGTGTATTAAAGAATATACACATTGACACTACATAATGTATTAAAGAATATACACATTGACACTACATAATGTATTAAAGAATATACACATTGACACTACATAATGTATTAAAGAATATCCACATTGACACTACATAGTATATTAAAGGATATACACATTGACACTACATAATGTATTAAAGGATATACACATTGACACTACATAATGTATTAAAGAATATACACATTGACACTACATAGTGTATTAAAGAATATACACATTGACACTACATAATGTATTAAAGGATATACACATTGACACTACATAATGTATTAAAGAATATCCACATTGACACTACATAATGTATTAAAGAATATACACATTGACACTACATAGTGTATTAAAGAATATACACATTGACACTACATAATGTATCAAAGAATATACACATTGACACTACATAGTGTATTAAAGGATATACACATTGACACTACATAATGTATTAAAGAACATACACATTGACACTACATAATGTATTAAAGAATATACACATTGACACTACATAGTGTATTAAAGAATATACACATTGACACTACATATATAGTTCGTTTATATGATGAACCATACCGACTTTTTGACGTTAATTTATAAACCAAAATTTATTTTACGGTGTTTCAAATAAAGAAAACTTATTAGGATTAATCATTCTTACATTGATCGATAATTTACAAGTAACTTCTGGATGGGTTTATGTTTTGTTTTTTTAGACAGAAATGTAAAGTATTTAGACGTTTCTAGATATTTCTCACATATTCCGTACAACTCTCTAAATAATTCCACTGTTAATAAAACTAATAACAACTAGTAACTCCATTTTCTTGGGAAGCGGGTTGGATGTACGGCAATGAACGCCCCAGAATTTCGACTATTCCGCTTTATAAAGTAGAGACAAACTGTTAAACGTACAGCACTGAGCGCTCCAGGGACACACATTTTGTACGTAGAGAATTCCACTTCATAAAATGGAAATAAAATGTCACTTGTACGGCACTGACCACCCCAGGTACACTGGTAAGTCTGCGGACTTATAACGCTAAAAACAAGGTTTTTATAACCGTAGTTGGCACGGCACAGATAGCCCATTGTATAGCTTTGTGTTTAACTACAAACAAACAAACCCATAACTGATTTACAGGGTGCTTAATATTTCACTCTGTGGTCTGCTGACATGGTCTGATGGTTAGGGCGCTATTCTCGCAATATATGGATAGGAGGATCGAAACCCGTCGCCGAACATGCTCATATTTTCAGCCTTGGGGCCCTTATAATATGACGTTCAATCCCACAAGAGTAGCTCAAGATTTGGCGTTGTTTGCTAGCTGCCTTCCTTCTGGTCTAGGGAGAGATATGGCTTTTCACGAAATTACACGAGACAAGTAATACTTCAGCTTCACTGAACTCTAAAGCCTAGTAGTCTATCGTTGGTATATGAAATGAACGCGACAGTGATCCGTTTAGTGTCTAATATTGTAGTGTTAATAAAAATAACTAACTTGTTTTCTCGCCATCTAAACACGTATCTTGGGGATCATTAAATAATTAGATAAAAAATCCAAACTAGCATTTTTTTTTTGTGTGTGTGTGTGTGTGCAATAAATACATATTGTAAGGCGATGCGCAGGTCTAGAATTTTCTTCTAACCTGTAATTACTCTGTTATTAATTATCTGCTGATTCTTTACCTAGTAACATTAAATTAATTGTTTCATATTTGCATCGCGCGGTTTCTCAGGCCGTACTCGAAGAGGTCGAGTATATATGTGTATATAAATTTAAAGGGATTGAAAAGGTATTTGATCATAAGATAACAACAGCTGAAAAATAATAAAATGTTTTTGGATAATAAGCTTATTTAGTATGGTCTTGGATGTTTCCACTGGCTGGATCATCTAATATTCTTTGAAGCCTTCCCCAGAATCTTCTTTTTTCGGACATAATTCATTTTTTGGCATTAGAGAGATATTAACTTTATACCTAGAGGCTCGATCAATAAATTCACACCCGGAAACAGCTGGGGAGGTCATGTGATCCGGAAAGCTCGTATTTTGTTCTTCAGCCTTTACATATGACGTATGTTTGTTCGTGCGTTTCTCAATAGATCAATGTCTACAGTGTACTTAGCCAGGAGCGAAGAAACAACTTAGTTAAGAAAAATTTGACAGAAGGATACAAAAATTAGATCGAACTGTGACAGTGGAAAGTCGTGGTGGCATAATAACGACGATGAATGTGTGAATAAGGGCGCTACGAAACGGAATGACCAACGACGAATGTGTCAAGAAGGGCGCTACGAAACGGAATGACCAATGGCAAATGTGATGAGAATGGCGCTACGAAACGGAATGACCAATGACAAATGTGATGAGAATGGCGCTACGAAACGGAATGACCAACGACGAATGTGTCAAGAAGGGCGCTACGAAACGGAATGACGAAACACATTACAATTTAACAAAATGGACCTCGAAAAAAAACAAAAAAAAACGTTACCAAGTTTATTTTTTGATCACGGTTTCTCAAAAATCTTATAAAATTACATATTAAAGTAAAACAAGGTCGATTGAAGACCCATCAAAGACCTTTGTATTATTAATGATACAACAAACGTCAAGAGAAGCCGCCTATTCTTTTACAGCAACACCCCTTTGGTCAGTGACGCCTGAAAACAAAATGTTTTAGTGATTAACAAGAGGGGTCATCTATCATAAACTGTCCATAAACACAGTTGTTCGCTAAGCTTTTTCTGAAGGACAAATACCTAGTATTTGTTTGTTTATTTGTAATTAAGCACAAATTACACAATGGACTATCTGTGCTCTGCCCACCACGGGTATCGAAACCCAGATTCTAGAGATGTAAGTCCGCATTCTGGGGGGGCATACCTAAAAGTATATCAGGAATTAACTTAACAAACCAAGTAACCTTGGTATATAGAGAGAGACGCGTTAGTGACTCCAGACAAGTTTGGTTTGTTAAGAATTTCGTGCAAAGCTACACGAGGGCTATCTGCGTTAGCCGTCCCTAATTTAGCAGTGAAATACTAGAGGAAAGGCAGCTAATCATCACCACCCACCGCCAACTCTTGGGCTACTCTATTTTTACAACGAATAGGGGAATTGATCGTCACATTATAACGCCCCCACGACTGAAAGGGTGAGCATGTTTGGTGGGACGGGGATTCGAACCCATGACCCGCAGATTGCGAGTAACCACTTGGCCATGCCGGGCCCGCGGAAGGATGGAGTAACACTATCGTGACCTTTTGGTCAATTCAAGGGTAATGCCATGGCTGTTCCAAACGCAAGAAGACCACTGTTCTTATGTTTCAGAACTGAATTAAACACTCTTAGAACACATTAAAAAAAAGCAAAACGAAAAACAACCACTAAGTTAAAACTGATGACTTAAGGGCATGTAGAAAACCTGAAATCGGGCTTCAGCTGTGTTGATGGCTTCCTCAGACAGCTGGAACAAGCAGTAATATGAATATCCAAGTGGGTCAAATGGTTCCCATTTCTTTCTCGTTTAACCTAACCACTTTTACGTTACATCTTTATAGGGCTTACCCTTTAAACTTGTAGCTTAGCGCCCTATTCAAAACAAACCAAATTTCAGGTTCGCGTATCCTAGGCACTTCATATTGTGTTTGATATTTGCAGCTTAAATCTTTAATTTAAAACTTCTGATCAGAAGGAGGGTATAGGACGTTCGCCTACACGGAACTGACGACCAGCAGCCCGACACGATAACCATCGAACAACACATTGACACTACATAATAAAATTTTTAATTTCTCTTTATGAAATGGAATACTTAAATCAGTAAGCCTCAGATCAATTGGGGGATTTTAACGGTGATATTTTAAAACGAACATTTACCGTATTTTTCGGAATATAAGACGCACCGGTGTATAAGACGGACCCTTATTTTGAAGACAAAGTTTTGGGGGAAAAAAGCTACAGTCGCCTTTGAAAGATTTTTAATGAACAAAAATTCAATTTGATACTTTAAAAATTTATGTAATGTTCTAAACACAAAAGAGCTCAAAACATCAAAATAAAAAAATACTGTAAATTAAAAAAAGGTTTACTGTTATTTAGTTTGGTTCAAAACCTGCAAAATCTTCATTGCTTTCACTGTATTTTTTTTAGTTATGTTTTTAAAAGAAAAACTACTATTGTTATAAATAACACATTCAATTGAACTAAACTATGCATGCCTGTTT
>NW_013667570.1:163108-163698 GCF_000517525.1 Limulus polyphemus
GAGCTCGTCTTATTAGGCCTAACTACCACTGTGTTCCTACACTTATGTTAACATAAATCTTGGGCTACTCTTTTACCAATGAATAGTGGGATTGACCGTGATAATATAACGCCCCTACGGCTGAAAGGGCGAGCACGTTTGGTGGGACAGGGATTCGAACCCGCGACCCGCTGATTACGAGTCGAGCTCTCTAACCACCTGGTCATGCCGGGGCCCTAACCACCTGGTCATGCCGAACTTTTAGATTCAGTATCAAAATGAAAGCGACGACAATAACTTGTTATTTGGTCTTACCATTCCATAATAATACATAGAATGTTATATGTGATGTAACAAGTGACATAAAAAAATATATACACTATTTTAATATTCCGGATTAAGCCCCTGTTGGAAAAGTTATATACAAAAAGTTATAGTTTAAAAAAAACGCCCAAAAAGAGCTAATTACTTGTGCTGTCGATGCCTCCACAGTGGCTAAACTAAATATCGAGGTTTGATCCCTGCGGTGATCACAGTGAAGATAGACGTTTCATTTTTGCGGTTTTTACGCATAACGAAAAACAAACAAACATTCGAATACATTTCTCTAG
>NW_013667570.1:164536-167621 GCF_000517525.1 Limulus polyphemus
AGGTTTGATCCCTGCGGTGATCACAGTGAAGATAGACGTTTCATTTTTGCGGTTTTTACGCATAACGAAAAACAAACAAACATTTCTGTAATGTTCGGAGAATAATGTTTAGTCTGTTGAAGCTTTTGTTGTCGATGTTCTGAGGAAAAAGTCTTGATGTATTAGTTCAAATACTGGAAGATAAATTATCATAATAACGAATGTTTTCAAAGCCATCTTCACATAATTCTTTTGTTTTAAATCTCGCTAGTGATACAATAATAAAAAAAAAGCATCCATCTTAAGTAAATTTGTCCTCGAGACAAACATGAGATACATCATTATATGTGGATTTTTTTTTTTGTAAAACTTGTATGAAAATATACTTAGATTAAAAAAAAATCGGCTTATTCAGACAAGAGAACCTTATACTTGTTGTATTTTTATCTTAACGAATACAAAAACAGAGGAAATTACTGGCAGCTACATTTCATCAGTTGTTTTTTTGTACTTGGTTTTTACTCGGAATTAGATCTTATCAAGTCATTAAAATATCATTAGTAAATCATACCCGAAAGTCAGTGCCATCTATCTGTCTATCTGCTGCCTATTTATCTATCTGTCTGTCTATCTATATATTTGTTTATCTGCTGCCTATCTATCTATCTGTCTGTCTATTTATCTATCTGTCTGTCTATTTATCTCTATTTGTCTATCTGCTGCCTATTTACCTATCTGTCTGTCTATCTATCTATTTGTGTGTCTGTCTATCTGCTGCCTATTTATCTATCTGTCTGTCTGTCTATCTGCTGTCTATCTATCTATCTGGTCTGTCTATTTATCTATCTGTCTGTCTATTTATCTCTATTTGTCTATCTGCTGCCTATTTACCTATCTGTCTGTCTATCTATCTGTGTGTCTGTCTATCTGCTGCCTATTTATCTATCTGTCTGTCTATCTATCTATCTATCTGTCTGTCTGTCTATCTGTTTGTCTGCCTATCTGCTACCCATTTATCTATCTGTCTGTCTGTCTATCTGTTGGCTATTTATCTATCTATCTGCTACCTATTTATCTATCTGTTTGTCTGTCTATCTATCTGTCTGTCTGTCTATCTGCTACCTATTTATCTATCTGTCTGTCTGCTTATCTATATATCTGTCTGCCTGCCCGTCTGTCTGTCTAATCCTATGATATCATTAGTGTTGCCTCCTACATTGTACTGCCGATGTTTTTCTACTATCGTCTTCGCGACAAGCAAAAGCAGAGCCCCCTTTTTTTGAATCGACCCCGGAAAAACTAAACGATCTATCATCAGGACTGACGTAAAGAAATAGAAGCAATATTATCCGCGAGGCTGCGCTTTCCCACCTCTCGCTGTATAATGAAGCGTGAGACGAGAACTCAAATTTATATTATCGAAACTCGCATGGATTCACTCGAAGGACCAGAAGTTAGTGAAGTTTATCGCTTTATTTTCAAGCTCATATAAAGATAAAACATTTTGAAAATAGAAAATAAACGGGACAAGACCTATAGCAGGATGAGTATATATGCCACAGTCATCATAAAGACTCGCGAGAATGAAGACAATTCAAACATCGCGACCTGCCGAAGAGAAATTGAACTAAATTCGTCTTATTTCTTCTCCATATTTCAGTTCCCAACATTAGCCTTTTCCACGTATCTCATTTTTAACACCATCCCTTACATTTCGTCAAACAACTTTAATACTGAATATTTATGATCTTAAGACTATGTTTTTGTTTTGTTTGGTTTTTTTGGAATTTCGCGCAAAGCTACGCGAGGGCTATCTGCGCTAGCCGTCCCTAATTTAGCAGTGTAAGACTAGAGGGAAGGCAGCTAGTCATCACCGCCCACCGCCAACTCTTGGGCTACTCTTTTACCAACGAATAGTGGGATTGACCGTCACATTATAACGCCCCCACGGCTGAAAGGGCGAGCATGTTTGGTGGTATACGGATTCGAACCCGCGACCCTCAGATTGTGAGTCGAGCGCCTTATCCACCTGGCCATGCCAGGCACCTTAAGACTATGAAATTCTTGGAAACGAACTTTTTGTGACTTTAGTTTTAACAAATAAGAGAGACCGTCCTTAGCTTTTTGAAAATCGTGAGTTTCTGTGATAATTATTTGAACTTATTATTACAAACTAATAACGTCAAAAGTGTTTCTTATGTGCATAGATATTCTCAGTGGCTTAGCGGTAAGACTGAGGGTATATAACAATAATAACTGCGTTTCGATACCCGTCGTGGGCACGGCACAGAACGCCCATTGTGTAACTTTGCGCTTAACTACAAGAAGGCATATACCGTTAAAACCCAGATTTCGATAGCCGTCGTGGGCATAGCTCAGAACGCAAATTGTATAACTTTGTGCTTAACTACAAGAAAGCATATACCGTTAAAAACAGGGTTTCGATACCCGTCGTAGGCATAACACAGCCAGCTCATTGTGTAACTTTGTGTTTAACTTCAAACAAATAAACTACATATATAATTCATATTTAATATATTCCACCACTCAGTTCTCACTCAGCCCGTTAACAGTATTCATTGACGTAGACATCTTAATTCTGTTTGACATGTACATGTGGTTATTGTAGTAGTGGAATACCAAACCCAGGATATAGATGTGCTTGTTATTCTCCATCAGCTTTATTTATAGTATGTTTTATTTTATTTTTTAACTCCAGGATATAAGATTTACTTGTTATTCTCCATCAGCTTTATTTATAGTATGTTTTATTATATATTTTTAACTCCGCTCATGGAGAATAACAAGTAAATCTTATATCCTGGAGTTAAAAATATATAATAAAACATACTATAAATACAGCTCATGGAGAATAACAAGTAAATCTTATATCCTTTTATTTATAGTTTGTTTTATTATATATTTTTAACTCCAGGATATAAGATTTACTTGTTATTCTCCATCAGCTTTATTTATAGTTTGTTTTATTATATTTTTTAACTCCAGGATATAAGATTTACTTGTTATTCTCCATCAGCTTTATTTATAGTTTGTTTTATTATATTTTTTTAACTCCAGGATATAAGATTTACTTGTTATTCTCCAT
>NW_013667570.1:168454-173607 GCF_000517525.1 Limulus polyphemus
TGTGTGTGTGTGTGAAGTAAGCCAAAAGACAAACAAACAAACCTCCAGGCATATATATTTGTGTGTGTGTGTGTGTGAAGTAAGCCAAAAGACAAACAAACAAACCTCCAGGCATATATATTTGTGTGTGTGTGTGTGTGAAGTAAGCCAAAAGACAAACAAACAAACAACCGAGGATATGACTTTATATTCTCGTAGATAGCGTCTTTAGTTATCCTTAAGTATTTAAAATTATTTCACTTTTATCAAAGCAAAATAATAAAAGAAAATGAATATAAAAAAAACAACAACATGTGATTATATTGAAGGGAAGTAATCTCGCCTGTGACGTACTTCCTGTAGATAACTTGACGTATTTCCTGTGAATGACGCCATAAAATACAGCATCACGTTTGATCAGGTAATGCATTCAATAAGATCACGTGATATGTGATTAGCTTTAAACTTGATCCCATGAAAAATGAGTTCTTTCGCCGGGAAAGAATTATGACCTCTCTCCCCCCCCCCCTCCAAACAAGAAAGAAGAAAAATGGCGTCAATGCCTGGACCTGATGGATCGAAAAACCAGAGGGCTGATACATTCTACTACAGTATACCAATATCTCAAGCTTCGGATGACGTTAACCATATAAAGTCGAGAGAAAATAAACGATTCTAAGATAAATTGTACGTGTTATCAACAGCAGCAAGATATCATGATCAGTAACACACGAGAAGAAGACATACGATCAGAAGACGGAATATGGGACACTAGCTGTTTCGATGACTCTAATGTTTCCTCCTACCAAAAGTTTGATTCAGCGAAGCTTAAGTATTACCAAAGTTGAAGTCTCGTGCATCGGTTCTGTATTACAGACTCTCCACACAAACATCAGTACAGTTCACTTCTGAAACCTAAATTTATTCGTGATATCATTCAACATCCATCTTATTTTGTTTGAGTCGTGACAGTATTGACATACACATTTCTTACATACTGTATATATAACTTATTTTGACGGCTCCATAACTTCTGGTAAAACTAATTATTTTATTTTCGCAATTCGTTTAAAAGCTGCTTTTTAATAAATAGAAAATTTCCGTACAACATAATATATATGTATTTATTCACACTCCTTAAATTAATTTAGGGTTAAAAAGGACTTTTAAACCCCCCATAAATATTATAATATTATTAAGCACAAGGCTTCTCGTCGAAGTGATTCAACATCAAGGTGTAGCCTTATAATAGACTTAGGTGTGAAGTTAAAAATGTTTACTAATTTTCAGATAGCTTTTACTGTTTATTGTGTGAAATATCAGTCAAAATAATTTTACAAACATACTACAGAACAACAACGGTAAACTGTTATTTGCAAATATTTTAAAAGTACTTCAGTAATTGAACTTGTTGACCTGGCCAGTAGGAAGTACCTTATGTATAGGTAAGACCGGTATACCCGTATCCAGGTTTTAGCCACTGAACAGAGGCAGCTTTGTATGGTTCTTTAAACCGTATAACGAGACTGACTGTCTTGAACTCGCAAATCTTCGATGAGCAACATGACACGATAATTACTAGATTGGTACTTGAAAAGCATTTAGAAATTAGCAAATTTCACCAGAAAAGTGGTGACAGGTGGCACAACCAATCCAGTTTTATAAGTCTTAAGTTATCTCATTCTAAACATATGTTATTTTCCTTTGCATTTCTTTGTCGTGACTCCGTTACGCACATCATTCTCGAACACTTAATTTTGTATTAGTTAGTTTGACTAAAAACATTTAAGTAATTAATCTCTGCCACTTGCAGTATAGTCTTAAATACTTTTGGTTCATTACCCTGGTTTACACGCTTCTTATTATTTTATTATTTACACCATCTTGTTTGTTTATGGTGGAAATTTTGAGTTTTTTTAGACAGGTTCTAACAATGTGATGTTTGGCTTTAGTGTAATTATAAACACACACACACATTCACACTCTTTCGTTCCGAAGCTCGAGAGGTATTGTTGGGATTATGGCCGAAATTATCATTCGATAAGAAGTGCAGCCAACGATGATTTAATACATTATTTTCATTATAAATTTTAGTTTTCTAGTGCCTTGGCTAATGATGGCACAGCGATATGTCTGCAGTTTCTACAGCTAAATACCGGGTTTCGATACCCGTGGTGGACAGAGCACTGATAGCCCATTGTGTAGCTTTGTACTTAACTTCAAAACAAACAAACGGACAAACGTCTTGTCAATGTGCTTCATTAATTTACTTTTTAGTTCTGATGTACACATTTAGCTCAGTTTTAGAATTAGGTCAAATATATTAATAATTCTTGTTGTTATTGTAACTGAAATGATATGAACAACAATGCTAATATAAATGTACTTTTAATTGGTTATTAGTGAGATAGTAGTCCAACCCTACGGACTTCCGACGCTACAAGCCGGGGTTCGATTCCCCGCGGTGGACATAGCAGATATAAAACATACCCGATACTACGCTCGAGGGAGACGCGTTTTATAAACACTTCCAACCCTGAA
Organism: Limulus polyphemus; assembly: GCF_000517525.1. Classification (NCBI taxonomy): domain Eukaryota; kingdom Metazoa; phylum Arthropoda; class Merostomata; order Xiphosura; family Limulidae; genus Limulus; species Limulus polyphemus. The sequence goes on from NW_013667570.1 coordinate 170,975, forward strand.
TAATCACCTTTGTTTTAAAACTCCTCAATCTAAACCGAGATTTATTCTATTTTAATATTATAATATTATTTTAATTACCATTTTAATAAAATAAGTTCCAACAAATTTGGAACGTTTTTGATGATAAGGTTTATACTTGAACTACAACTTCAAATCTAAGTAATGTAGGTTATTTAATACAATGGAAACAACAACCAATAGTTTTATAGTAGATCATAACAATGACACTGATATAATCATAGTAACAACCAATAGTTTTATAGTAGATTAGTAACAACGACACGGATATCATCATAGTAACAACCAATAGTTTTATAGTAGATTAGTAACAACGACACTGATATCATCATAGTAACAAACAATAGTTGTATAGTAGATTAGTAACAACGACACTGATATCATCATAGTAACAAACAATAGTTTTATAATAGATTAGTAACAACGACACCGATGTTATTATAGTAACAACCAATAGTTTTATAATAGAGTAACAACGACACTGATATTATCATAGTAACGACCAATAGTTTTATAGTAGATTAGTAACAACGACACTGATATCATCACAGTAACAAACAATAGTTGTATAGTAGATTAGTAACGTAAATTCGTGAAATGCTATACACTCGTGGGTGTTTTCAAGGCAAATTTTGTAAGATTTTCTATTCTGCTGAGCTATTATGATATCAGTGTCGTTGTTACTAATATAATATAAAAGTATTGGTTGTTACTATGATGATATCAATGTCGTTGTTACTAATCTACCATAAAACTATTGGTTGTTACTATAATAACATCGGTGTCGTTGTTACTAATCTATTATAAAACTATTGGTTGTTGCTATGATGATATCAGTGTCGTTAGTTTTTTGTCATATTCTACTTTAAATGTTGTTGCTATTTATTTATAACCAATTGAATCAACAATAAAATCCACTCAACTTGACTTCTGTGGGTAACGTTTTTTTTTTATTCTAATTCATACTTTTGGACACATTGAACTCTATAGTAAATTACTTAGGAAATTTAAGTGTGGTTATTTTCTTTGAAGTAAAATAGTTTTGATTTTTAAAATGTTTAAATCTCGACGTCGTGTAAAATCCATGACTACTGCTTTTGTAAAAAAAATAAAATAAAATAAGTTCGTTGACAAAATTCAGTTAAGATTTTTATTTTGTTTTAAGCTCGATATCATGTAGAAATATTTCTTTTATTAAGATCTCTATTCTTTTAATACTCATTGATTTAAGTTCTCAAAAAAATTAGAAAAATCATAGGCCACGTAAAGATGTTAGTTAAAGTTTTGGTTCTCTTCAAACATGACACTACTGGGATTGGAAATGTTTCTTCTTTAAGGAATTCGTTTTCAAAGATTAATAAGTGTTTTGGTAAGAAAGACTTAAGCGTTATAATATAATACGTTTGTAGTACATTGATTTCATTTTTTATTCTTCTAGAATTCCCTTCGTGTTTTAGCGGTAAGCTTAAAGGATTATAAGGCTCAAATTCGGAGTTCGATCCCCGCAATAGGCGCAATGCAGACAACTCATTGTGTGGATTTGTGCTTACGGAAACAAACAAATGCAATGAATTATCTGAGATGTGCTGGTCACGGGAATCGAACCCCCGAATTTTAGCGTTATAAGTCGAGAAATTTATCACTGAGCCACTAAAGAATCATATTTTGTGGATGCGGCAAAAATCGTTTATAGACCAATTATCTAGAAAAAGTTCTTTATGATATAGAAACAATAAATTCAATAAAAAAAATTGAGAAAACGAAGTTTTTGTTTTCATCGATCATTGATCAGTTATAGAGAACAAGATAAATTAAAAACCTGTAAATAGGGATCGTATAAAAAAAAAAGTAAGCAAACAGGGCTGGAGATACTGTAGACATTTACTCAAACTATAAAATCAAAATTTCCACCAAATGTAATTCTAGGTTACAGCATAGAGCCAAAATAGGAATTTGAAGTTTGAGTAAATAATGTTTCCTTACTTTTTTTTACGATCCCTATTTACAGGTTTTTAAATTTTATATTTTTCTTGTTTGCTGGTTTATTTATGCTCAACTATGGGCAAAGGATTACTTGACATGGTAGCTAACCTTATACATTGCAATGATAATAAACATAGCTAGTAGCTAGCTGATACGGTCCATGATGATTTACTGTACCTATTAACTACTTGGTCGCATTAGTTCGAGATATAAAATGTTAATCTGAAGCTGGAGATTGTTATGGAGATTTGTTTGAGAATAGAGTGAGCATTTATAGTTTCTGTGTAACTAAATTATCTATATATTATTCATAATAATATGTAAATATATGCCTAGACTAAAACACGGCCCCCACTAAGAGTGTATAAAATTTTACCAGCAGATAGCCTAATTTGATTTTACTCTAAAGTAAACAAACAAATAAATGTGTTGCTTCAACGAGAAATTCAACTATTTTTCATATATATATATATTGGTTTTAATCTTCCCATCCAACATCTCCAGAATGCATATAATAAAAAGGTCTAGCCTTGCAACAATATATATATATATTGGTTTTAATATTCCCATCCAACATCTCTAGAATGTATATAATAAAAAGGTCTAGCCTTGCAACATTTTTGAACATAAAA
>NW_013667570.1:174607-175418 GCF_000517525.1 Limulus polyphemus
CCTTCGCGTGTCCGCCGGGGGGGGGGGGCAGCGATAAGTCTACGGACTTCCGACACTATAAGCCGGGGTTCGATTCCCCGCGGTGGACATAGCAGATATAAAACATACCCGATCCTACGCTCGAGGGAGACGCGTTTTATAAACACTTCCAACCCTGAATAATCACCTTTGTTTTAAAACTCCTTAATCTAAACCGAGATTTATTCTATTTTAATTATAATAGTATTTTAATTAACCTTTTAATAAAATAAGTTCCAACAAATTTGGAACGTTTTTGATGATAAGGTTTATACTTGAACTAAAACTTCAAATCTAAGTAATGTAGGTTATTTAATAAAATGGAAACAACAACCAATAGTTTTATAGTAGATCAGTAACAACGACACTGATATCATCATAGTAACAACCAATAGTTTTATAATAGAGTAACAACGACACTGATATCATCATAGTAACAACCAATAGTTTTATAGTAGATTAGTAACAACGACACTGATATCATCATAGTAACAACCAATAGTTTTATAGTGTATTAGTAACAACGACACTGATATCATCATAGTAACAACCAATAGTTTTATGATAGATTAGTAACAACGACACTGATATTATCATAGTAACAACCAATAGTTTTACTAGTAGATTAGTAACAACGACACTGATATCATCATAGTAACAACCAATAGTTTTATAGTAGATTAGTAACAACGACACTGATATTAGCATAGCAACAACCAATAGTTTTATAGTAGATTAGTAACAACGACACTGATATTATCATAGCAACAACCAATAGTTTTATAGTAGATTA
>NW_013667570.1:176004-183012 GCF_000517525.1 Limulus polyphemus
ATATATATAAGGTTTAACGTTGTAGAACCTTGGAGCTTATATATATATAAGGTTTAACGTTGTAGAATCTTGGAGCTTATATATATAAGGTTTAACGTTGTAGAATCTTAGAGCTTATATATATAAGGTTTAACGTTGTAGAACCTTGGAGCTTATATATATATAAGGTTTAACGTTGTAGAATCTTGGAGCTTATATATATAAGGTTTAACGTTGTAGAATCTTAGAGCTTATATATATAAGGTTTAACGTTGTAGAATCTTGGAGCTTATATATATATATAAGGTTTAACGTTGTAGAATCTTGGAGCTTACATATATAAGGTTTAACGTTGTAGAATCTTAGAGCTTATATGTATAAGGTTTAACGTTGTAGAATCTTGGAGCTTATATATATATAAGGTTTAACGTTGTAGAATCTTGGAGCTTATATATATAAGTTTTAACCTTTTAACATGGTTGGCGTTTTGGTCTTTATAGTTTACTTTTCTTTGCTGAAAATTTTCGCTTTGTTTCTAAGTGAATACTTCTGTAAGAAAATGTAACTGTTAGAACACAAAGAACGAATAACTGTACAGCTTTGTGTCCTTCTATATATTGAACGGGCTGAGAAAAAAAATAAGTGAGTACCTCACAGACATCAATCACCAACTACTTACAAAATATTTGTGTAAAGCAACATTTTTCTTTTCAGAGACATTTCTAGTAAATAAGGTTTAACGTTGTAGAATCTTGGAGCTTATATATATATATAAGGTTTAACGTTGTAGAATCTTGGAACATAAAAATATCTTGTAAATAAGGTTTTAAAAAGGATCCAACCAGATAAACAAAAAGATTAATTTGTCTGATGTGTTTCTTAATACGATTTCTGAGAATCAAAGTTTTTCACATTATTGCAGCTCCTGTCAGACATTTTCTTGATTGAGGTTCCTCACATCATACGGAAGACTGGCTAGCTGAGAAGGTTTTACAGCTTTTCCCGAGTAATGCTTGCACTTGTTCATCGCTGAAGAAGGGTTTTAAATCGGTTTATTACTACCCTTTCCTGCCTCAATCGTCACTAAGAGTGTGGCCATCAAAGTCTCCATCCAACTACCCACACTGGTCACTTCCACGATGAAAAAAAAACAACAACACTATTTGAGACGACATAAGCTATTTAAAGCGATTTTTACAGCACGCTGTTAAGATTCTTGATCTTAAAAAAAAAGATCGTTTAATTTCTTATGCTGCCGACATCTAAGTGAAAAAAAAAAGGATGTGTTCACTAGAAAACGTTGGAAATGAATCAAAATAAACGAATTAGACAAGTACGTCTATTTGTTAGATTTCTTTTCCTATTTTTTTATATGCGAAACGGTGAATTTTAACATAATAGTAGTAATATCCCACATCTACGGCTAAAACTTATTCAAATTTGGTTTTTCGTGTACGATTGCTTTTAGTTTGTTTAAATAAAATAATTATGGTAACTATTTCAATTAACTGACAGTTCAAAAACAGATATATATATATATATGTATAGTGTTGTTGGTTAAGGATCAATGGACGACTGAACCTGAGGAGTTAGTTTACAATGAGACAGCGGTACGTTTACGAACTTAAAAAAAACAACAACAATAGAATAGTTTACAATGATTGGTTCTTGTAGCGTTATCGTGAGTTTGTAGAAGAAACAAGAAATAGGTCGTTATTGCCCAAGGATTGATCGCTACACTTAACATACGATTACACTATTCTATTTCTCTCAATACCGTTTCGGTTTCTTTCTTTCTACGTTCTTCTTCTTCTTGGATTCAATAAGTGTTCTAGTGGGGCACGTGAGAAAGCCAAGCCTTCGCTTGAAGTCTCGGAGGAAATGATTTCACGCGCCACTGGTGTAGGAGATATCTTCAGGAGGAGTTTAAAGAACACGGATTGACGCCATCTTTGTTTTGCTCCACAAGTATCCGATATTTGATGATACCATCAATAGACACTAGAGTGCATTTATTCGTCCCTGCCATCCGATCTTTATTTCCTTCATATAAGGACTCTCGACTTCGATATCCGCCTTATAATTATGTATCACAAGGTGTAAGCCTCTCTCTCTCACTGTGGTTATATATACCATCATTAAATGTTCCTCGGGCAACAACCGTCGAACGAAACTTGACAGAAGTAGTGTGCTTTCAATCGTAATACGGATTACGGGAAACTATTCGACTGAACAAAGAAACTCTTGTAACCAACCTCGTGCACTATCCTTACGCAACGTTATTTTTATTACCGTTGACATGGCAACGAAAGAGTGAAATCATACGTGGTTTTTTTTTCCCCATTTGTTTTCTAAAAACATTATCAGATGCTAAACAGTTTCGTTTTTTTTTCTTTTCTCACGTCATATTTAAGTTCTACGTCTAGTATATTTTAAAGGTCCACAAGACTGATATTCACAGTGAATAAAAACAACAACACTGTAATAGAAAATAACAACAACAACAACAGATTTTGCTTATTTACGTCACCGTTATAAAACTCTTTGTTGGGCGACGTTTCGTGCTTAAAACGTGCCTATGGCCAAAACGTTTCGTAATAAACTCTTCTGGACAAAAACATTTGTTATTGTTATTGCTTCATTTGTCAAAGGTCACTAACACTATACGTAGTTACAAATGGTCAAAGGTCACTAACACTATACGTTGTTACAAATGGTCAAAGGTCACTAACACTATACGTTGTTACAAATGGTCAGTAGTCGCTAACACTATATGTTGTTACAAATGGTCAAAGGTTACTAACACTATACGTTGTTACAAATGGTCAAAGGTCGCTAACACTATACGTTGTTACAAATGATCAGAGGTCGCTAACACTATACGTTGTTACAAATGGTCAGAGGTCGCTAACACTATACGTTGTTACAAATGGTCAAAGGTCACTATCAAATTCATCACTCCAAACGATACTTCAGATGAATAAGCAATTTTTCAGTCCAATGAAAAAAAGTATGATCTAAAAACTTATACCGGATCATATAAGCAATGGGTTTTAGTAGCCGAAGATAAATCTGAACCATTAGTTGAAAACATGCTGCCCTAAAACTCGCAATAAATCAATTAAGAGAAATGTGGAAAAAAAAATATATATATAATTAAATTTCATCTTCATCCTAAATATTAGTCCTAGTGATTTGTTCATAACCTCGCAATACTTGGCGTTTTCTATACCACGGTGATGTTTGTATTTTACTCTATTTATAAATAACATTTCTTATAAACTTTTGACCGCTGTACACCTAGTCCGGCTGTTGATTTGTGACAACGAGAGAAAGATCTCTCCATCAACGACAAGGGGTGGTCAAAAAATATTTTAACACATTTTTCTTTTATTAAAAATACGTCACAAACCTTCCGCAGTAAAATACGATTTTAATCTCAAATATTAGGCCTAATGATTTTTTCTTAGGGGTAGTGTTTGCAGTTTTAGTAACGTTACCATCTTCGGTAGATTCAATTCAAAAGTTTCTTGTTGTTTTCTGGTTAACACAAGCCCTCGTAATCTGGACAACAACCAACATCTGGCAGTCAAACAGGCGCCAATCAAGTCGCCAAGTTATGGATTCTTGGGGGGGGGGGGGGGTCTAGTTACCTAAGTGCAATCAAACGAAATAGAATTGGTTCCTTCAAGTTATTAATCACGTATCCTAGAAACAATGTTGCTTAGTTTCCTCGTTTTATCAGAAGCAACATTTTTCGTTTTATCTGTTGTCAAGGAAACTGAGAAGTTCGAAGTATAAATAACACTCATATTAATAATAAGAGAACACGTTATAGCCCAACTACTCTATTATTATTATTATTTGTAATTAAGCACAAAGCTACACAAAGGGCTATCTGTGCTCTGCCCACCACGGGTATCGAAACCCGGATTCTAGCGTTGTAAGTCCGCAGACATACCGCTGTGCCACTAGGGGGCCCCAACTACACCAAGCACATTTTCTTGTCAGAGAACTGGTCCGAGAGTATTATCTATTTTTTATAACTGTTGTTGGTTTAATCAAATTCTTCCTTGATTTAAACAAAGAGTTTGGCTTATTAACTGGTTCTTATTTTGCAAAGTTTTTTTCTCAAATATTAAATACAGTCCAACTCTCCGCTAGGGTATTTGTTCATCTCAGCATTCTGAGACTTCGACGTTAAATATGGACTGTTGGTTGCTAAGACTAAATATATTTGAACATTTCTAATCTGTACTGTGAGAGAGTTTATCTAGTTAGGTTAGGGAGATTGAAAGATGCGTGTGTTGTTTGTTATGAAGCTCCACGATAAAGAGAGTCATCAGTGTTCACAATTAGTGCCTTTTTAATTAATCGCGACATGCGAAACGACCTCAGTTTAAAAAATATTAAGTAGGATACTCTCAAAACGCATAAAAATAATCAAAGAATACGAGTGTTTGTTTGTTTTTGAATTTCGCGCAAAGCTACACGAGGGCTATCTGCGCTAGTCATCCCTAATTTAGCAGTGAAAGCCTAGAGCTAAAGCAGCTAGTCATCACCACCCACCGCCAACTCTTGGGCTACTCTTTTACCAACGAATAGTGGGATTGACCGTCATATTATAACGCCCCCACGGCTAAAAAAAAAAAGGCCAGCATATTTTGTGTGACGGGGATTCGAACCCGCGACCCTCAGATTGCGAGTCGAGCGCCCTAACCACCTGGTCATGCCATTTATTTTACACATATTGGTTCACATGCAGCACAAATAATCAGGGTATTTACTAGGATGAGGATTTTATGTTCATTAGGGTAAAAAGAAATGAACAAAGAAAAAATAACAATACGGCTATAGCTTTGTTAAATAATTCGTAAGAAACAAAAAATTCTTAAAACAGAAAATTAAATAATACGATACATGAAATCATTATAAAGTTTCTATAAATTTACATTTGTGGTTGATCAAGGACATTCGTAGCGGCTGCTTATACTGGAAAGGTCATAGGTCATGCGGGGTCACCTTGCATTGTCTGAAACAATAAGCAAAAATATATATATATATATAAAGATATCAAGGGTTTCACCAAAACAGGATGAAAAACAGCCTTCAAGGCACGTTAGAACTTTATAAAAACATTCATCTAATGAGAAACTGTGTAATTAAACTAAGATATATTTCAATAAGAACAAGAACTACGCGAAATATATGAGTAAACAATCAATTCGCCGAAATAATAATAAATTAGAGAAAAAAAGAAACGTTTAAGTGAAAACAAAATGTATATTTTCAAAGCTTGTTGTATATAGAACATAGTTTAAAATCAGTTACAGTTGTTTTCGTAATAGTTTCTTTAGTAGCTACCATATAACATCAACTATACCAATAATTCTTTATTTAATTACAAGTACTTAGGCTTAGCACTTTAGTTCTTTAAACTTATTTAGGGTTAGCTCTTTAATTTGTACTATCTATACATTTTCAACTGTTTCACTTCTAATTAGCTGTTAGAAAGATGTCGGAACATCACGAAGAACTTTCATAACTCACGCGCGAATATGATACTAACGTTAGTAAAACGTATTTAGGCTTAATTCTTTATTTAATTACAAATACTTAGGCTTAGCGCTTTAGTAAAAAAAATGCCAGTGATATATCTTTTAATTCAGTAAATTATTGATTTATCAAGAGGTAGTTGTCTGTTTCTTTCTTCTTAGTTAACTTTAGAACTCAAAATGTTATAAAAGTAAAAATAATTGTATCTTTTAAAATCTTGTACGTTAATTTGTCGTAGAATCTGAGTATTATTATGCTTTTTATGTAAAAGTTCTGCGCCTGGTTTCGGAATATTTTCTCTCTAGCGTCACTTTCAATTAACGATGGTGCATATCCAATTTACATGTTATCTCTAGCCATTACAAAAAGACTCGCGTAGATTTAAAAACAAACATGTACCTTGCATATGTTCCATAAGGATTTTAAGACAAGGTTTTTCACATGTAACAACTGTCCAGTTTTAGAACCAAAGTAGCATAATAGTATGAATAAAAAAAACTATATGATAAAATCCCCCCCCCCTTTTGTATCACCTAGTAAAAACAAATTGTGCCCGGGTGCGATCTCGTGGGTAATATGCCCGATTGTGAATCCAAGGATTAATGGTTCGCGTCCGCACTCTGGAATTGTGGGTACGTTATAGAAGCGCCGGTCAAATTCCACGTCGATTCGAGTAGCCCAAGATTTGACCAGCTGCCTTCCATCTTAATCTATCATTTGAAAATTAAGGACGGCTATAGCAGGTAGCCCTCGTATAGCTTTGCGAGAATATCCGACCCAAACAAACACAATATGTTTGTGTCCTGACGTGAAACCATTTTTCTCAGCGGTTATTACTTCTATTCCTTCCCAAATACAGGTAAGAAAAATAATCCAGTAGCCTCTATCCAATCCTAGAATAAACCCTATACACGTAGTTATTGCCTAACCAATCACAGAACAAACATCGTACTCACAATATTTAACTGTGATGTGTACCTTCAGATCCTGTATTATTTAATTGTGATGTGTACCTTCAGATCCTGTATTATTTAACTGTGATGTGTACCTTCAGATCCTGTATTATTTAATTGTGATGTGTACCTTCAGATCCTGTATTATTTAACTGTGATGTGTACCTTCAGATCCTGTATTATTTAATTGTGATGTGTACCTTCAGATCCTGTATTCTAAAACTGGGTGGCTTCTATTCTCTGATCTTATGTTTTTAGATCTGAGATCTATTCTCTGGTTTTAATCAATGATTTCAAGACTTTTCCGATAAATGGGCAATGTTCTATCCAGCAGGATTTTTTACCCTAACTTATAATACAGGATCTGAAGGTACACATCACAGTTAAATAATACAGGATCTGAAGGTACACATCACAGTTAAATAATACAGGATCTGAAAATACACATCACAGTTAAATAATACAGGATTTGAAGGTACACATCACAGTTAAATAATACAGGATCTGAAAATACACATCA
>NW_013667570.1:183986-189958 GCF_000517525.1 Limulus polyphemus
AATACAGGATCTGAAGGTACACATCACAGTTAAATAATACAGGATCTGAAGGTACACATCACAGTTAAATAATACAGGATCTGAAAATACACATCACAGTTAAATAATACAGGATTTGAAGGTACACATCACAGTTAAATAATACAGGATCTGAATATACACATCACAATTAAAGAATACAGGATGTGAAGATATACACCACAGTTAAAGAATACAGGATCTGAAGATAAACATCACAGTTAAAGAATACAGGATCTGAAGATACACATCACAGTTAAAGAATACAGGATCTGAAGCGTCTGGTTCTATGTTCCAAAGTTACACTGGTTTATTTTATACCCTTGTATCCTGTATTATTTAACTGTGATGTGTATCTTCAGATCCTGTATTATTTAACTGTGATGTGTATCTTCAGATCCTGTATTATTTAACTGTGATGTGTACCTTCAGATCCTGTATTATTTAACTGTGATGTGTAATAAACCAGTGTAACTTTGGAACATAGAGCCAGACGATAAACCAGTGTAACTTTGGAACATATAATTAGATGAAATATGGAACCAGACGATAAACCAGTGTAACTTTGGAACATAGAACCAGACGATAAACCAGTGTAACTTTGGAACATAGAACCAGACGATAAACCAGTGCAACTTTGGAACATAGAACCAGACGATAAACCAGTGTAACTTTGGAACATAGAACCAGACGATAAACCTGTGTAACTTTGGAACATAGAACAAGACGATAAACCAGTGTAACTTTGGAACATAGAACCAGACGTTAAACCAGGGTAACTTTGGAACATAGAGCCAGATGATAAACCAGCGCAGCTTTAAAATAAGGAACCAGGCCATAAATGACAGCAAATTTGGAATATCGAACCAAGCGATAAAAACGAGGTCAACTTTGGATTATGGAATCTGAGGATAAACCAGTACAAATTTGATGGCAACTTTGGAATATGGAACCAGCACAAATTTGATATGAGGGGCCTAAAAGTAAAATATTTAAATTTAAGAATATGGAATTAAAGTTATATTAGCTCAAATTAAAAATGTTTGAAGCAAAAAATAATGAAAAACAGCGTATGGTAAACGTACGTAGAGTTTGTTTGTTTTTGAATTTCGCGCAAAGCTACACGGGGGCTATCTGCGCTAGCAGTCCCTAATTTAGCAGTGTAAGACTAGAGGGAAGGCAGCTAGTCATCACCACCCATCGCCAACTCTTGAGCTACTCTTTTACCAACGAATAGTGGGATTGACCGTCACATTATAACACCCCCACGGCTGAAAGAGCAAGCATGTTTGGCGGGAGGGGATTTGAACCCGCACCTTAACCACCTGGCCATGCCGGGCCCATACGTAGAGAATCCAAAGGATGAGAAACGTAACTTAGAAATATGGGTATGAACGAACAAAAGTCACATAACTGTCCTGTTTAAACTTAGAAATATGGGTGTCAACAACAAGTCGCATAACTGTCCTGTTTAAACTTAGAAATATGGGTATCAATAACAAGTCACATAACTGTCCTGTTTAAACTTAGAAATGGTATAGTAGCAATCTGGTGTACAGAAACTGTCAACTGTGTAATAGTCACTTGGTATTGTAGCAATCTGATGTACAGAAACTGTCAACTGTGTAATAGTCTCTTGGTATTGTAGCAATCTGATGTACAGAAACTGTCAACTGTGTAACAGTCTCTTGGTGTGGTAACAGTGTACAGACACATAGTTTAATGTTTTCTTTTACCATATTTAGTTAAATGCCCGTGTTTCTCAGACTCAGATTGTGATTTCTTAACAATAATATATTGGTGTTTAAATAGAGAAACCCAGCAAGTCTGGAAGCAGAGTAATTCTAAAATAAAGTCGCGATAGAAATATATGAATTCTTTTATGACCTATTAATAAACATGGAAACCCGTTTTATACTAACGTTGCTGACAAAAAATGACAGGAAGATAAATATCATTTTAGTGCATTAAAGAAAAACCATTTTCTTCGTTTACCAATTGGTAAACAACACTTAGGCCTAACAACTGTTGTTAGGCCTAAACAACACTAAAAAATTTTTACCAATACATAATTTAATAATTATAAACATATTTAACTTTATTACATACAATAAACGACCCACATTTGAATTACCCAATAATTCATCTATGTAATATTTGTTTCCAGTTAAAACTAAATATGTTTCTTTGGCGCTTTATAATTTTAAACTACTGAGTCTACATCAAACAATAAAGGTATTGTTCTTAGAACCTAGAAACTCATTTATAAGACGTTTTCATGAAAAACATACAACGTCTTAAAAAATCCCTGGCGCTAGACATAGCAGCCTGTAAGTATGTGTATTTAACACCTCACTTACATGGATTACTATTTTTATAAAAGCCAAATTATATTACCATGGCTGTAAGTGTTTGAGAAAGAAAAAAAAATCTTCCTTTCAACGAAATGGGTAGTCAAATTATGAGGAGAGGGGTGATCCTTTTTTTAAAGCTGTATGCAAATATAATTCAAATATCTAAGTACTTTCCGTTTGGTAATAGTGGAGAAACTTATAAACGTAGTGTTTCTCTTGTGTCACTCGGAATTCCCTCATGTCATATTAGAAAACGTAATGTTTCTCTTGTGTCACTCGGAATGCCCTCGTGTCATATTAGAAAACGTAGTGTTTCTCTTGTGTCACTCGGAATGCCCTCATGTCATATTAGAAAACGTAGTGTTTCTCTTGTGTCACTCGGAATGCCCTCATGTCATATTAGAAAACGTAGTGTTTCTCTTGTGTCACTCGGAATGCCCTCGTGTCATATTAGAAAACGTAGTGTTTCTCTTGTGTCACTCGGAATGCCCTCATGTCATATTAGAAAACGTAGTGTTTCTCTTGTGTCACTCGGAATGCCCTCATATCATATTAGAAAACGTATTTTTTGGTATTTTCACAAGAATTATATTTTTCGGACGAAATTTTAAAATTTTGTCTCTTAAAATCAACCTAAATATTAAAACCATGTTTTACGAATACAGATGTACTTATTGTAATATAGCCGAGTGGGGGTGTGGGGTCAGTCACATGAAATAAATTAAAAAAAAAACGAAAGAGTGAAAACACTCCTTTTGGAAATTTTTGGGTCCATAACATTTACGTGCACGTTTTTTTTTTTTTTCCACTGGGCTTACGTAACGGGCTTTATACTATAACCATTATGACGTCTTCTTGATCGATGAGATAAATTAACTCAAAATTAGATTTTGCTTGGTGGATCGATAAAAGATAGGATCCAAGTTAAATCCAAGCTTCTGCCAAGTTAAATTACGTACGCTACAGAGCCTCAAACGCGGCTTTGTAATTATCTTTGCACATGTAACTCGTCATCATATTTGGGACATGTTTGACTAGATTGAACGGTTACTTTTGCCTAATATGACGTCTTGTTGTTTTGTTTACTAGAAATTTGGTAATTCAAACTGCAGCGCCACCTTTAATTATCTGCAAGCATGTAGCACATCATAACTCTGAATACACATGGTCGATAAAACGGGACACTCTAGAGAGCCCTATTTTAATTATTGTGGCCTTTCGAGGCCAGGCCGCTGAGGTCCCTGCTCGTCTTGGGGGTGGAGGGGGAGGGGATGCATGTGGTGTTCATCACCTGTAACACTAGATTTATATTGTCCCTCCTGGTTGACGTAAGGTATTAGATTTAACACATCTGTTCAATGCACTTCAAAGGCGCCATCTTACGACACCATAGATAACGAGTCTTTACTGGCACGGAACGACTCGTTTTTGTTTTGTCTGTTTGTCTGATCTTAGTCTATCAGTCAGCAGGTAGTATGGTAAGGAAACCTTGTCATCCCGTTTCGTCTTTCCGCTTGGGTTGAGTCTTGTGAAGCGTGGACACAAACGGCATGAGATATGGAAACCACAGTCATGCCTCTAGTCCTGTCTGGTTCTGTGTTAAGATCATAACGTGGGTTATCTTTTTTGGAGCCCGCTGATTTATAAATATGTGTGTTATAAGGCGTTTGTAGCGCCATCTCTAAGTCACCTTGAGCTTCCAAGGACCGGATTTCGTTTAAAACTGGTGCAGGCTTAGTGCTGTAAACAGCAACTCCAATGATGACGAAGGTGAAGGAAAGGAGATACAGCCAGTGGAACTGTTGGAAGGAAAATAATAAACAATATTCAAGGAAATTATATCAACAGAATGGAAATAATTAAATTATCAATTTCAGTATTTAACAGAGTTAGATATGTATGTGATAGGATTAAACATATATTTTAAATACCTGTATTTTCAACTTATTATATATATTTGTATTGATTAGGTTCCAAAAATAGCCATATGCACTATAAGACGACTACGTGTTGTACTAAACAGTTTTTCATTACTGCTAGCTCAAACACGAGGTTTCATTTTTAATAGAATATTACGCAATGCTAGTTTGTTTTTTTGTTGTTGTTGTGTATTTTAAGAAAACTTACAGCATATCAGGTGATCTGTCAAGAACTTCCAACAAGGAAACTTTTAAACTGCCATGGAAAATGGAATAAAAACACAAAACATGATTTTAAAATTAGCGGGAACTGTTTTTCTAAAAAAACTTATCAACGTCAAGAGAATGCGCAATAAATACAGATCAGTATCAAAATTAGTTTTCAGTAATTATGTACTGAAGCATGAATTGTAAAATAGCGTTACCTTGGTAACCACCAAATGAAGTTGTGACAAGCTATTATTGCCACTTAAGCCTAACCAAGTATTAAAATTAGTTTTCAGTAATTATGTACTGAAGCATGAATTGTAAAATAGCGTTACCTTGGTAACCACCAAATAAAGTTGCGACAAGCCTATATTGTCACTTAAGCCTAACTAGTTGTCAGTAATATGTACTTAAACAATAATTATTATAAAGTAGTGTTACCTTAGTAATCACCATATGTTTTTGTTGTCACTTAAGCCTAATTGTAAGAAACTAGCTCTCCATAATGACACCTAAGCCTACTAGATATTGAAACCAGCTCTCAGCGGTAAGTCTATAGTCTTATAACGTTCAAAATCTGGTTTCGATATCCGTGATGGACACAGCACAGATAGTCCATTGTACAGCTTTGTGCTTAACATCAAACTAATAGTATTCGCATAAAACAATAAAGCACGAATGACATGTAACAAACTCACGTGCTGTCACAAGAGGTATTTTAGGTATTTCAACATTACTTTTCATATTTGTGTCAGTACCCAATGTTTCAGTTATTTCTTAAACCTAATTAACTATTAATATTACGTAAACATACTTACATTTTCCATGTTTTTCAAAATTAAAGTTTTGGATCATAGTCACGCTATTTCTAAACATTTTCCGTGTTATTCGTTATCTACGTTCTAGTTCAAGACCTCACTGTTCTTCGCATCTTCAAGTTTATACAAAATTGACGGTGTAGGCAATATCTTCCTTTCTACTCAGAATGTGGCCCGGCATGGCCAGGTAGTTAGGGCGCTCGAATCGCAATCTGCGGGTTCGAATCCCCCAACCAAAACATGCTCGCCCTTTCAGCCGTAGGGGCGTTATAATGTGACGGCTAATCTCACTATTCGTTGGTAAAAAAAGAGTAGCCCAATAGTTGGCGGTGGGTGGTGATGAACTAGCTGCCTTCCCTCTAATCTTACACAGCTAAATTATGGACGGCTAGCGCAGATAGACCTCGTGTAGCTTTGCGCGAAATCCATAACAAACAAACAAACTACTCAGAATGCTTCAGCTATTAACGTGTTAAAACAGTTAATCGCGAAGTAAAAAGAGTTAAACCTGCAAAGAACGAAATGCTACTTTAATGAGAATTTGTTTGAACTTTGAAGACGGAATAATAATAATGATAATTTATCGATAAACGACTTTAATACCAGAATGTCTCAAGATGATGTGACATATTACAAACTTAAACCACGACAAGACA
>NW_013667570.1:189980-198981 GCF_000517525.1 Limulus polyphemus
TTTGTTTGTTTGTTTGTTTGGAATTAAGCACAAAGCTACACGATGGGCTATCTGTGCTCTGTCCACCACGGGTATCGAAACCCGGTTTTTTGCGGTGTGAGTCCGCAGACATGCGCTGTGCCACTGGGTGGCACCGTAGACGATGTCCTTCACATAGCCCTAGAAGAAAAAGTTAAAAGGAGTGATGTTTGGTGGCCGGGGATCAGCCCGTCTTGGCTTCTTTTTTTTTATGTAACATGCGCTTCTGAGTCTCGAAATTGTCGGTCACACTTCTTAATAGAATTCTAAACTAAGATATCTTTTCCACACACTCTAAGAATAGGCGAGTACATCTCTGCTAGCTACAGGACCCACGTGACCTTCTTTGTCACCATTTTTGTTAATGACGTATTTGGTGATCACGCATGCGTTATTCGTGATTAAACTTATTTTGGCAAAATGGTGTGTCCTTCATCCACCAGAAACCGTTTTGTTTTTTGTTCATCACAAAGCTAAAAATCGGGCTATCTGTACTCTGCCCACCGTGAGTACTGAAACCCGATTTTTAAAGTTATAAGTCCTCAAACTTACCACTAAGCCATCAGAGCCACAAATCGTCATATCGCAACTGTTACATTTTTTTTGTTCGTAACACGTCCCAAAATGTTTAGATAACCTGTGTTTTAATTAAACCCGATGTTTAAGAAGGAAATAAAAACATTTGAAGTTACAGATAAATATTTTGTGAAATACGTATACATACGACTGTCAAACATGTTCACAATATACTTTATATTATCATCGTACATTATTTATTATAACAGTTCGATTAGGCTAAAGCCAGTTGGAAATATTTAAACTGACACAGTTTTGATTCTTTAATCTATGCAAAAAGACTTTGAAAAGCGAATTAATTTAGGCTTAGCAAACACAACTTGTATAAAGACATAGACATCATTATCAAACAAACTTTAATAATAAAATAAGACTAGTTGTTACAAAATTTTAACGGCTATTCTTCGAGTCCAAACACAAAATTATAACTGAACACTAAAGGTAGTAGCTCGCCTTCGGGCGTAAACTCTGAAGGCAATAGCTCGCCCTCAGGCCTAAACTCCTAATATTAATTAAGAAAACATTTCAGGTCGGTAGTTGTTGTCTATGTATGTGATAAATGTAATTTCTAAAATACTTTCAACGAACTGATGTTTAAAGAATTTTCACTGAAAAATAATTTCCATAAATGTGCATTTATACTTCTGCATTAGGATTACGCTTAAATCTGAATTATAACATTTGAGCAAAAATTATTCATCGTAAGAAGACTACAAATGCGTAATTTTGTTACTTAGTTTCTTTTATCTTTTATTCATTTCATTAAGTTAAGAAACTGATAACTTAGAGCACAAAACTTCATCAGTTCTAGTTTATAGAAATGAACAATAAGAATTATAAAGTAGTGTTACCTTAGTAATCACCATATGAAGTAGTGACAAGTTTTGTTGTCACTTAAGCCTAATTGTAAGAAACTAGCTCTCCATAATGACACCTAAGCCTACTACTTCTAACGAAAGCTCAAGCGTCGTCGAGTCTAAGCCAGGAAAATCAAAAGACTTCGTGTAGCTTTGCGCGAAATTCAAAACAAACAAACAACGCTTCAAGTGATAGTCTGAGAGATAAGAAACCGGGTTTGGACATGGTTACAAGTAGTCTTAGAGATAATAAACTGAATCATGAGAACGTTTCAGGCCATAGTTTTAGAGCTAAGAAACGGAATCATGAGAACGTTTCAGGCCATAGTTTAAGGCTAAGAAACTGAATCATGAGAACGTTTCAGGCTATATTTTTAGGGCTAAGAAACTGAATCATGAGAACGTTTCAGGCCATATTTTTAGGGCTAAGAAACTGAATCATGAGAACGTTTCAGGCCATAGTTTTAGGGCTAAGAAACTGAATCATGAGAAAGTTTCAGGCCATAGGTTTAGGGCTAAGAAACTGAATCATGAGAACGTTTCAGGCCATAGTTTTAGAGCTAAGAAACTGAATCATCCGAACGTTTCAGGACATAGTTTTAGGGCTAAGAAACTGAATTATGAGAACGTTTCAGGAGAAAGTTTTTCGTTAGGCGTTAGGAAAGAATTTTATGTAAGTCAGTTCAGACAACAGCTTTTCATTAAGCCTAATTTAAGAAATTCAATCACGAAAGGATTTCAGGAATGCACGTTTCCCAAGTCGTTAAAAAGAAAATTAATTATGCAAATATCTCAGATATTGAGTTTTCATTTCTTCTCGAGTAAGAAACGGATATAAATCAACATGAGGAAGATCACTGTTGATATCGTTTGAGATATCAGTATCCCAATGATGAGATATCACGAAACAAGTATTCACAGAACAGAACACTTCATGTCGTTCAAGTTAAAAAATTCTGTTATTACAACATGTAAGAGAACACCCCTTCTTTCAGATCTAGGCTAAAAAATACGATTATGATAACATTTCAGGGAACATCCTTTTCTTGTAACATCTCTTCATCAGATTTAGACTCAGGAAATAAATTACGAGAACATTTCAGATAACAAGTCGTCCTCAGATTTAGGCTTAAAAATTAAATTGCAATGATATTTAGGTGAACATGTCTTTGTCGGATTTAGGCTAAGGAAATAAATTACAATAATTGTTTATCAGTTAATAAGTTACCTGACAGGTTATAATGCTTATAGATACTATTTTTCTGGTTTATTTTTGTGGCTATCCTCTTCTTTCCATTCAAATACACAGATCATTAGCTCCAACAGCCAAAGAAGAATAGGTTTGTTCCTGCCAAGCGTGGGGGAAAGATTAATTGTTAGTGACGTAATGGATGGCTGGATTCACCATCATTTTGCTGTGGATGTTCCGATTAGGAGAAAGGAAGGCGGGAAAGGCAAAGTCCCTAATCTTGTCTTTGATGAGGTTTTACTCTACCTAATTAATCACCATATTGTTACGTGTTGTTCATCTTGGCAGATCCGGATTAAAGGTTCAAGTTCATGGGGTTTTGAAAACATAAGAAGAAAAGCGCTTTGGTGATTGTTCTACAAACTTGTGGCTTATTCTGATTAACCAGAGCCAACGCCGCCTCTCTTATTGGACGTTACTCTTTGTAAATAATGTCCACGTATACCATCTGGTGAGAGGGCGATTAAACCCTGTGCAAACATCACTGCAAAACGTGGTATTTTAACAATAGGAGAATTGAAATATTTGAAGAAGACTTTAACCCCTTATTCTATCGTGTAACAATATTTCCAGACTTCAAAATGTTTACTAACATAGTTTATGTTTTTAAATCCTGACTTTATGATGTAAACCAACGCTCCCAAAAACTTTTTGTTTGCGACTCCCATTTGAGACATAAAAAATTACACGACTCCAGACAGCACCCGAAATAGCGTAGCAACATCTTCAAGGGGATATTTTCAAAGCTTTGAAATCTAGAACAAGGGTAGGCCTATAATTGTAATTGTCTTCTCGCGACCACGACACTCAGTCTGGTAACCGCCATGAGCATTCGCAGGGGTGGGGGGGGGGGGGGGAAAGTGAGAAACATACTTATCTCTTTATTCGTTCAGTACCCTTGATTTAGGCTTTGCTCCCATGTGGGCGCTCATGATAACCGCTAATTAAACAAAGTTACTGTTTATCCAAATGTTGGCCCGGCATGGCCAGGTGGTTAAGGCACTCGACTCGCAATCTGAGGGTCGCGGGTTCAAATCCCTGTCACACCTTTCAGCTGTGGGGACGTTACAATGTGACGGTCAATCCCACTATTCGTTGGTAAAAGAGTAGACCAAGATTTGGCGGTGGGTGGTGATGACTAGCTGCCTTCCCTCTAGTCTTACACTGCTAAATTAGGGACGGCTAGCGCAGATAGCCCTCGTGTAGCTTTGCGCGAAATTCAAAAACAAACAAACATTATCCAAATGTCAAATTCCTAAGTAAGTTGTATGAAAAATCATTTTTGAGTACACATATTATTTAACAAATAGTAAAATAATAACAAAACTACATCAAATAAAGCGAAGGATAAAATACCACCGAGATAGAATTGGAAAAATTAGACCAATCCATAAAAAAAGAATTCACTTTCTTTGATTAAAGTAATCTGCGGGTTCGAATCCCCGTCACACCAAACATGCTCGCCTTTTCAGCCTTAGGGGCGTTATAATGTGACGGGCAATCCCACTATTCGTTGGTAAAAGAGTAGCCCAAGATTTGGCGGTGGGTGGTGATGACTAGCTGCCTTCCCTCTAGTCTTACACCGCTAAATTAGGGACGACTAGCGCAGATAGCCCTCGTGTAGCTTTACACGAAATTCATAAGAAACCACACTTTCATTAACATTTCAACGGTGTTAAAATGTTAAGATTGGGTTGTGTCGATAAGCTATATAGAATGATAAGATATGGACTTTGTCAAGAAACCTTTGAAATTATTATGTTGAGATTTCGATTGTGTCAATAACCTGTTAAAAAAAATAGTAATTATTATTAAGTTGCTACGTGGTACGTGATGGTCTTTTCAGTCCGTGAGATTGAATCAGGATTTTTTCTAATTCAATTTTAGATATGAGTGGTACTCAAGATATTGCCCTAATTGCCTAAGCCTCGCCAAGTTCGAAAAATTAACGTTGTCCGCATCCCTGTGATGTTCATTATGAAGATTTCACAACATATATTGATATATTCTTATCATTAAAAAAATGCCTTTAAATATCTTTTTTTATGGTAGCTTGCGGATATTCTATATCTCAGGCAATTCATATAGAAACAAAATATTTTACAATATCCAGTAGCAAATAGGTGAGAAATTTACGCCTGACTGTTCTTGGATATAATCCAAATGAGCTCAAAATGAACGTTTCTAAGCCTAATGGATAGCAATAGAAAGCAACGCTTAAGAACTACCTTCGCTAGATGAAGATAACAAAACACAGAAAAACAAAGTTTAGATACTCTTTTAAATCGCAATCAACACTTTAATTATGCCTTATCTCCTCCTACAAACATGACTTACCTCATATTTCAAAAGGTATATTCCAAAAAGAAGACTATAAAAATCAGAAGTTAATATGGACAGGTTTACTGCGGTGGCGCTGGTGATTTTCATGAGGAAGGGCATGATGACGTAGAGAAGAAAGAGGCACGTGGAGAACACGAGGAGTGCAGCAACTAAATATTGTGGCGAAAATAAACATCAATTAACGTTCTTTAATACTTATTAATATTCATATATTAATATTCTAATTGGAAGCAATTTTATGATGTTTCCAATAAGGGTTTGTTTTGAATTGCGTGTAAAGCTACACAAGGGCTATCTGCGCTAGCCGTCCCTATTTAGGAAGGAAGGCAGCTAGTCATCACCACCCACCACCAACTCTTGGACTACTCTTTTACCAACGAATAGTGGGATTGACTGTCACTTATAACGCCCCCACGGGTAAAAGGGCGAGCATGTTTGGTGGAACGGGGATTCGAACCCACGACCCACAGATTGCGAGTCGAGTGCCTTAACCACCTGGCCATGCCGGGGCCCTAACCACCTGCCCATAGTTTTCGATACGACTTCTTATATTTGTTTAGTGAAATTATTTTGCTGTATGTGGTAAAGCTACTAAGGTCGTCTGACGCCGTATATAATTTTGAACTATTGACCAACAGAGGGAAGGCAGCCAGTCAGCAGTGTCCCACTACTCATCCACAGCTTAAACTGCGGGAAATATTTTGTGGCATCGCACGGTTCGAACCCGATTCACCACCTCCGAAGTCCAAAGCTCTTCAGGATTAAGAAAATCATTTAAAAAAATATTTACATTTTTTGCCATATGAGGGCGTTCTTATATTTAAATATTATTCATTGCTTTTAGGTTTCCTTAACATTAAAAACTGTTGTTTCTATTTAGCGAAAAGAAAAAATTTCCGATCATATGTCTTATTAAACATGTTTTGTGTCTCTTATTCCGGAAGTAAATATTCAATTAACCTTTTTTTTTCTATCAAAATCGAAGTTCTAAGTTTTTTAATTGATTTTCACCAGTCATCACATTTGTGTTCAAGATTATCAGGAATCATTGAATAAAATGCAGGGAAATAAAATTAACGAAACAACTGTATTGTACAATTTGAATTAATTAAATATACCAGTTGCGCACACGATTCTCTAAAGGGAATTCGGAGTATTTTTGACTTAATAACTACAAAACATCTTTATATTAGTCGCCCTCCAGTGGCCCAATGGTAAGTCTGAGAGCTTATGACGCTAGAAATCGGGTTTCGATTGCGTAGATCGTCGTGTAGCTTAATATCAAACAACCAATCATATTAGCCATAACGTCAAACAACCAATTACATTAGCCATAACGTCAAACAACCAATCATATTAGCCATATCATCAAACAACCAATCATATTAGCCATAACGTCAAACAACCAATCATATTAGCCATATCATCAAATAACCAATCATATTAGCCATATCATAAAACAACCAATCATATTAGCAATATCATCAAACAACCAATCATATTAGCCATAACGTCAAACAACCAATCATATTAGCCATAACGTCAAACAACCAATCATATTAGCCATAACGTCAAACAACCAATCATATTAGCCATATCATCAAACAACCAATCATATTAGCCATAACGTCAAACAACCAATCATATTAGCCATAACGATCCAATTTTCACACACTCTTTCACGTGAACAATTTTTTTTTATTATTTCAGTAAGATGCAAAACTAATTTTTTTAAATTAGCAGAGGGGGATACTACAAATAACAAAGGGGGTTACCTTCAGAAAAGAGGGCTTATTCTGAAATGTCATTTTAGGTTTCAAGGAAGAAGAAGTTAAAATGGCCTTAAGAGTTTTTGTTTTTAACCCTAAAACTACAAATAAGGTCAGGACTCCATCTGACTTTCAACACATTTTTTTTTCCAAACTATTTGTGCACCAAACTGCTCGCGGGTCTTCAAATTAATTACACAAATTATTGATGGATATCTATATTTACCTCGCATTGGAAATGAACGATTTCACCCAAGTTGTTGTTCATTTCTTTACATTAAGAGTTGTATATGACAAATAAAATCACTCAATATAATGCAAATATGGAACACGCTGGTAGTGAATGGTAAAAAAAAAAGTTGATAATTTGTTAAAAATAACTTGGGAAGAATATTAACAGGGGTCGGACTGTGAATCAGTTATTTCATGGTACGCGTCCCTTTTCCGTAAGAACGCGCTCCGCACTTTGGGACCTTGGATGAACTATAAGAGTGATTGTCAAACCCCAGTATTCGATCAAAAAGAGTTACCTAACAATTTTCTGTGGGTGTTCTTAACTAGCTATTTTTCCCCATAGTCTCAGTTCAAAATTAGGGACGGCTAAGCCTATATAGTCATTGCAGAGCTTTGGGCGAATCTCTTAAACATACAAACATCAACAAGAAACAGCAGGAGTTCAAATCAACGAACCATCGTGTGTTGGCATTTTGATAGTACAAGAAGACTTCTAGAACTTTCCAGAAGACGTGTTGTATCTGTTGACTGGGGGGTGGGGGGTGGAGCACGCGCTGGTCAAAAGAAGGAAGAATGGCGTGAAACCGTTAAGTGGTCAAGAACTTGAAGGAAGGAAAATGTTGTCTTACGACACAGTGAGCTTTAAGAAGTTATTTGTTTGTTGTTGTTTTTGTTTTTTTTTACAGACAATCCATATTGTGTCCAACTCGGGAATCGAAACACTTAGATATACCGCTGTCCCACCGGGGCGGGGGATTCTTTGATAAATTAACTTACAACACAGAATGAATAATCTTCAGAGCAACAGAATTCCTCAGACGATTGTCTAACACTGTGTTATGGTGTTAATATAATACTAGAGGGTCAGCAGAACGCTTCAGGTGTTATCCATTACCATCTTTAGCGGCTACTGTTAAGTAATATATCCACCTATATATATATATTCATGACAAGCATTATGCAAGCTTCATAACGATGCAATTTTAAGCTTAGAAATCCGTTAGGATCCTAACGGCTTTTTAAGCACATTATTCTAAATTATTTAGGCGCCAAACCTTTTTGTGGATCCATGACACTATTGATTGCAGGGTTTGTAATCATATATATATAAATAACAAATAATTAAATTAAAAAAACACACTAAAAAACAGTGATATTCCAAGTTTTTCCCACCGATCACTGCTGGGGGTCTTCTATGTATTTTACGTAGATTTGTTTGTAATTAAGCACAAAGCTACACAATGGGCTATCTGTGCTCTGCCCACCACGGGTATCGAAACCCGGTTTCTAGCGTTGTAAGTCCGCAGATTTCTTGCTTGTTTCTTACACTGAGCATATGCTAACAAATATACACATTAAATGACTCATTTTGCTGCAATATTTGACCCCCACCCTTCACCAATGGTGAAGGGTATAAGTACAAGTCGATAATGTCAAATGTCAGGATTAACACTATTTTTGAAGACGTAAAGCTGTCCCAAGTTGTCTGGACGACAAGGACGTAGGACCGAAAAAAATCTACTTATTGCGAATATGTACGGAAACATGCTTCGCATTTTTTTAGGTTTTAGTTTTGATTTGTTGTGATAAATGCAGACGTTTTCTGCCTTTAGTTACTTTACTTCTGCCATTCAACAGCAGATATAAAGAGCTTATAAATGTCAGCTCAGGAGGTCGCAAGCACTGAACTGAATTGGATGTGAAATAGACATATGTTAGACAGACAAAAAGGACACGCTTATATTTGGTAGCTAAATGGAGTATTATATTTTGCTCTTATATCTCCCATATTACAGCGATTTCCTTCGAAAGTTTGAAGTAAACAGAGTAACATAAATGTTTCCTCGAAGACTTAATACAGTTTTAGTGATTTGGTTCTATGTGGCTCATCAACAAACAGGATATATCACATATTTCATGACTGGTGCGGAAAGCCTGTTCTCAAACTTGTAACT
>NW_013667570.1:199651-207341 GCF_000517525.1 Limulus polyphemus
GGAACAACATTCGGAATCTCGATCTATTGAATTAAAAGAAAATATGGCATTCCTTAGAACAAAGTGTATTAATATTTGTAGTAAAATAGCCAATAGATCTGCCCTCCAATCTAGAGAGTATATGTTAAATGGTTAATAAACCTAGAACTTAACTCGACTACAGAGAAAATCATTTTTAATCGGTTCCAACAAAAAGGGGGGAGTTGTACAGAAAGAAGGTTAGATGGACGGAACAACATTCGGAATCTCGATCTATTGAATTAAAAGAAAATATGGCATTCCTTAGAACAAAGTGTATTAATATTTGTAGTAAAATAGCCAACAGATCTGCCCTCCAATCTAGAGAGTATATGTTAAATGGTTAATAAACCTAGAACTTAACTCGACTACCGAGAAAATCATTTTTAATCAGTTTTTAAAAAAAAGGGGAAGTTGTACAGAAAGAAGGTTAGATGGACGAAACAGCATCTGGAATATCGATCTATTGAATTAAAAGAAAATATGGCATTCCTTAGAACAAAGTGTGTTAATATTTTTGCAAAATAATAATAATAATTAAATGGCAATTATCATATAACAACGCTACTCTGTTAAATAGTGTTTCAGTAAAAATACATCAATATTAGTAAAATTACCCCGAGGAAAAGCAGGAGAATGCATAAAATTTAATCCAGAACTCAAGAGCTTCCAGATCCCGAAGGTGGTCCCTGGACTTCGACCGTAATGGGTGGACCTGTATATTGGACATTCTCTCGATTCCCTCGATCAAATACACCTTACCCCCCCCCCTTTTAATTTGCCTCTTACGTCTCTATTAAATCAGTTTACCGTAATTATTTGATTTCATTGGCGTCTTAAATAAAAATATCAAAACATTAATGATTGCACTAATCCTGAACATCATAGGAAGATCTGAGCTACTAATATTCGCGGTGTATCCTAGTTTGTTTGTTTTTTTTCTTTTGTAACTAGAAAACACAATAATGAATTTTTACGGATCTCGTTTCGCGGAAAAGCTGACTTTACGAGGCATCCTAGTTAACCTCCACTTTGTACCCCTAGGATTCTTTATCTCGTGTCTGCCTTGTTAATATGCACTTTTTTTGTTGTTTACGCTTTCAATACATTTCCATCTCATTAATCAAACCTTTAGATGAGAAAACAAACACCAGAAACGAAAACTTTCTAATCTCATGTACAATATACAAAGATAATGATTCAGGATCGCTAAAAATTTAATAATTTTTTTTATTTACGATCCATTTCTTACCTTGTTCCAGTTTTCCCCAATTTATCACAGCTAATTCTTTCCTTTCTAAAATGGCTCTGAAAAGAATTAAACAATTATTTATTGCCAAGGGCTTTAGTCGAATTTCAATGTTAAGATCTGAAACAACAAGAACAAATAGTCCTTCAAAATAAGTGATGAAAATTTTTCTACATTTTTACATAAAAAAAATTTCTTTACAGAAAGAGAGAGAAAATAAAACTTTAAAACAACTGAATTTCTGCAAACAATAATATAATACCAAGCATACACCCGAACAAATGTTTTCATTTTATAGATTAGTTTATAAGCATCCTAGAAAAATCTAACTTTTTTCTAATCAGGCACGAGCTTTAATACACGTGCCATATCAGTTCTTAGTTGTTTAATTTTTGGTAGACATTTTGATTGAAGTTTACCGACCTGCCCTACCACAAATTTTCTCCTGATGACTAACCAAATCTGTTTCTTTCTTCGAGAGTATTAAATATGACTTTAAACTTGGCAACTTTCACCAGCAACAATCGAGTTGCTAAGAAGTTTTAAGTAATCTATAGAGACGATAGTTTCAAAAATTGAAAAAAAAAATTATCTGAGCGTTAATATAAAACGAGCTTACGCTCAAGTTTCCTCTTAATTAATTAAAACGAAGTTCACTTATTGCAGTGTATCATACGGCACGCGCTACTACAGTTACTTCATGACATTGGTAGTCGTATAGCTAAACGGGCTTAATTACTAATTAAGAAACTGACAAAATACTTAATATTAGATAATCTAGTATGTATTGTAAATTTAGTGCTTACAACGTTACATTGAAATTTGATATTGTTTTTCCTCGTGTTAGAAATGACTTATTTCGCTCTGCAAAGACAGGAATATAACGAATGACTTAATGACGTTTTGATCCCGTATAACTTACAACTGTAATCCGTTAACTACGCTCCCAAATAGTCCTAACATTCCCAAAAATTCGACTTTATTGTATGTTTTAATGGCGTATTCTTCTGCCACGTTCGACACCCCGATCAGAGAGGCACCGCCGAGGCACAGCATGTCACCCAGAAGTCTGTTGCTGGCTAGGAAATAAAACATAGCTTTGTTAAAAACAAACAAACAGAGCAGCTACTTCGAAAAGAGCGTTATTAATAACATTACTTTATATATTGACAAGTGAAAAATTACATTTTTATCGGATAGTTTTATTTTTGACAAAACTGCTAATTAACTTCACTCTGTAATGAGACGTAAATTTCTCAAGTAATATAGCTTTTTTCCCTGAATCGTGAACAACATAAATTTTCCTTAAAAGTTTGAAGAAAATGTTAATTTTCCTTCATTAATTATATTAATAAGTCCAACAAAAAAACGAAGCGACCTTAAATAGACTGATAAAACAGTAATTTTAAAATATTCTTAGATAAACTAATTGTTTATATACTTTTACTGCTGAATTAAGTATCCTTAACGTATATCCAATAAACTTATTAAAACAATTCTGTTAGTCTTAACCTTATTAAAAAAGGTTTTGCCTACATAGAAAAAGTACACAATAACGTATATATGCTACGTATTATGGAGATCTTTTTACACAAACCAGGCAAGTTTAACTCGAAGAAAACTAAAGTTGATATGAGTTATCTATAGCTAATTAAAATTTCAAATAATTATTCAAGAAGTCTGGTTGGTAAAGTTAGCAACGTTGTTAAGTAAACTGTTTAAGAAAGTTTTTTTTTTTTTAATTGAACTGCCAGACAAAATAAAATTTATATTGTTAAATTTTCTCACGGCAACTCTCCTCCTTCCTTGGTGAAGTTTGAAGTTCGATCTCTGCGGTGGGTACATATCAGATAGCCCTTTGTGCATCTTTGTGTTTAAACACAATCAAACAAGTAGGCTCATGACAATGGCCAGCTGAGCTGTTTAATTGGTGAAGATTTTTCTTAACCCCCCGTGTTAAGCTGAGCTACTAACGTTGTCGTAAGTTGTTAAGCTAATTCACTTACGTACACGGGATCTTATTAAAACAAAACATAAGATCATAAGATATTATAAGAATCAATTGTAGAGATTCGAGTATCACCATTAAATATGAGCCGTCAGTTAACACCTCCCCCTCCCCTCGCTGAATCATGGGTTGTTTTAATCCAATCAGTGGCACTTTCACTATTGATTGTGATTAAATACGGTCCAGATTCTCTTCCAATTTAGGACTGTTTCTGTAGCTACGCGATTGGATGTTAGCAGTAAGTTACCTATATCTAAATCATATAGAAGTATCGTTCCATATTTCATCGCCCTGCTATTCATAGCGAAGGAAATTTATATGGCAAAAACTATATTATTCACGAAGACAGCGGTCTTAAATACACGTCAAAGTTGTGTGAAAATTATGTATTAAACAAACAATACGAAAATGTTCCCAAAATCATAAAACTTAGTCGCTAGGCCTAAATCTCACTAGTTCTCCAAATCATGAACCTTAGTGACTAGGCCTAAATCTCACTAGCACTCCAAATTATGAACCTTAATCACTAAGCCTAAATATCACTAGTTCTCTAAATTATGAAATTTAGTCACTAGGCCTAAATCTCACTAGTTCTCCAACTCATGAACCTTAGTGACTAGGCCTAAATCTCACTAGTTCTCCAAATTATGAACCTTAGTGACTAAGCCTAAATCTCACTAGTACTCCAAATTATGAACCTTAATCACTAGGCCTAAATATCACTAGTTCTCTAAATCATGAAATTTAGTCACTAGGCCTAAATCTCACTAGTTCTCTAAATTATGAAATTTAGTCACTAGGCCTAAATCTCACTAGTTCTCTAAATTATGAAATTTAGTCACTAGGCCTAAATCTCATTAGTTCTCCAAATTATGAAACTTAGTCACTAGGCCTAAATCCCACTAGTTCTCCAAATTATGAAACTTAGTCACTAGACCTAGAGCTCACTAGTTCTTCAAATTATGAAACTTAGTCACTAGACCTAAAGCTCACTAGTTCTCCAAATTATGAAACTTAGTCACTAGGCCTAAATCTCACCAGGAAGTAAAGATTAAAACAACAACAAAAATTTTACGTTGTCTTGGAATACCCTGGAATAATAATAACCACTAAAGTATTGAAATATTAGTCGAATCTGTGATACGTCGAATTGAGGAAGTCATCAAAGATTAGGGAAAACATCAATTATAGTTCCAGTTATCCTGAGAAGCCATAAGTGAAAGCCAAGGGGGAATATGATACACTATGTAATGCTCATATGTCTTATTTAGAAATATACCTTAGTAACATCTGTATAATGTACTATTAGATGTAAATTCCAATCACATTGTGTTATTTAAACAAAATCTTCTAGACTTTTATTACCCCTATTGTCTATTAAACGTTTGACTTAATTTCAGTAGTCTAACCAAATTTAAAGCCTCGGTTCAGATAAGTCACTTAGGTATATTAAATATATTTCTGTTTAATTTATTATACGTGATAAATGCAATATCGGACAAACTATATGAAGAAAATGTATTGTTACAATTATTTGTCGTGTGATAAGTACGGTTGACGTATAGTTAGTTACAGGTGGTTCTTTTTCAAACTACATTTTTAACGAGTTGCTCTAATCCATAGCTGGTAACAAGGGTTTGTTTGTTTTGAATTTCTTGCAAAGCTACACGAAAAGCTATCTGCGCTAGCCGTCCCTAATTTAGCAGTGTAAGACTAGAGGGAAGGCAGCTAGTCATCACCACCCACCGCCAACTCTTGGGCTACTACTTTTACCAACGAATAATGGGATTGACCGTAACAGTATAACCCCCCCCCCCCCGACGGCTAAAAGGGCAAGCATATTTGTCGGGACGAGGATTCGAACCTACGACCCTCAGATTGCGAGTCGAGCGCCCTAACCACCTGGCCATGCCGGGGGCCCTAACCACCTGGCCATGCCGGGGCCCAGGTAACAAGGATATGCTGTTGCATTGCAAACCTTAGCCCGTATCAGATATATTAAAAACAATTATGTATTGGGTTCGAAGTTTTTTTATGAAGTAGACAATGTTTCGAACTCTAGGAAGGGCACAAAGAAATAAAACGTCTTTTAAAAGTTGCGTATCAAATATAACCAGACCACTTCCACCAAAAATATCAAACACTTCTATTTTATAACAATTCCTTTAGTTAGCGTACGGCAATCTGGAGTACTATTTCTTGCTGTGTTAAGATTCATTTATGTTACGTAAGCACTTGTTTTTGTTTTTTTTATGAACATGTATGTAGTTTTAAAAGCTTGGGCCTAATCTATCGACTATTCTATACACACAAACATACACGGTTACAAGAAAAAATATCCCGTTTTTCTATCGAATTTACTAGCTTTGTGGCGTAAAATGAACGTCAATTAGCGGATGTAAAATCCCGGAACAATGACGGTTATCTAAAAGTTTGGCAAGGAAGTAAATGGCATTAAAAAGAACAAATAAAATTTGTATGGATCACATTCATTAATTACAGGAACAATAGCTGAACAACGAAGTCTTTTCTAAACATTTCAGAAATATCTACGCGTTAGTTGATCATTTTCTGATACATACGAAAGGAAATATACCAGATATAAACTTCAATACAGAACGTTTATTATACACAGTACGATAGATAAACAGTTACGATATATATTTCGTTGAGGTTCTTTTGACAGGGATAATTTATGGCTTTCATTCTTTTAATAACAAGTTCTTTTATGTTACGCAGCCATTCAAACAGTTTCCAATATTGTTCAGTGGTAGTCTGTTTTATATACACACACACACGTACGGGAGGATCGAGTTAGGACCAGAATGTTGAAATGCTTGTATCTTCGCCCTCTGGCGAACAAAGGAAGCAATAGATTGATTGCCCTAACTCCGGTACAAATAACACATGTTTTTTTTTATGTGTACATTGATTTAGTAATTTATGCTTCGTAAAGATCTCCTTTCTGTTTTAACGAGGTAACTGACAGCGCCCTCTCTGTTCAGATATTGTTTCTTATTGTTTCGTAGTTAAAAAGCAAGAAGTTAATAGAGCCTCGAGAGAATATATTCCCCGACATTTTTACACCGTTGATACCCCATTCCTGATAGAGTATTATTTAATAACACCTCACAGTGATTTTAGAAGCTGGACGGTAAACACGACACCAGGATTAATTTGCCAAAAAAGACAATGATAAATTCGCTCATGTAGATCTGGAATAGTTTGTTTTGAAATCAAAGTAAGGAGGGATGAACCATTCTCTAAATATATGTTGTTTAAATTACACCTCTTAGTATTTGGATTACTATTCTTTACTGTCTTGTAACCACGGGTGAGACAACAAACTCAGTTATTACATCTTACTGCTATAAAAATCAAGAACTGAACGTTGCTTTAGATGTAGAATTTTCAACCAATAGCCTAAATCCGATTCATTTAACTGGGGGACAAAAACAACAACATTATTTTGATCTTATATGACAATAGAAAACCTAAAAGTCACGTTGCTTTCAAAATATTTTAACACGTGGTAGACCACTATAAAACTATCAGTCATGATGTAGATCTAAACTATAAAACTATCAGTTATGATATAGATCTAAACTATAAACCTATCAGTCATGATATATATCTAAACTATAAACCTGTAAGTCATGATATAGATCTAAACTATAAACCTGTAAGTCATGATATAGATCTAAACTATAAACCTGTAAGTCATGATGTAGATCTAAACTATAAACTTATCAGTAATGATATAGATCTAAACTATAAACCTTTTAGTCATGATATAGATCTAAACTATAAACCTATCAGTAATGATATAGATCTAAACTATAAACCTGTAAGTCATGATATAGATATAAACTATAAACCTATCAGTCATGATATAGATCTAAACTATAAACCTGTAAGTCATGATATAGATCTAAACTATAAACCTATCAGTCATGATATAGATCTAAACTATAAACCTATCAGTCATGATATAGATCTAAACTATAAACCTATCAGTCATGATATAGATCTAAACTATAAACCTATCAGTCATGATATAGATCTAAACTATAAACCTATCAGTCATGATATAGATCTAAACTATAAACCTGTAAGTCATGATATAGATCTAAACTATAAACCTATCAGTCATGATATAGATCTAAACTATAAGCCTATCAGTCATGATATAGATACCTATGGGGCATGGTAGAGTACCGACAACCTGTAGGCTATGGTAAAACATAATTAACGGTAAAATATTAGTAGACAGACATTAACGGTATAATAAACATAATTAACGGTAAAGTATTAGTAGACAGACACTGACGGTATAATAAACATAATTAACGGTAAAGTATCAGTAGACAGACATTGACGGTATAATAAACAATTAACGGTAAAGTATTAGTAGA
>NW_013667570.1:208341-211517 GCF_000517525.1 Limulus polyphemus
GGTATAATAAACATAATTAACGGTAAAGTATTAGTAGACAGACACTGACGGTATAATAAACATTATTAACGGTAAAGTATTAGTAGACAGACACTGAAGGTATAATAAACACAATTAACGGTAAAATATTAGTAGACAGACACTGACGGTATAACAAACATAATTAACGGTAACATATTAGTAGACAGACACTGACGGTATAATAAACATATTTAACGGTAAAATATTAGTAGACAGACACTGACGGTATAACAAACATAATTAACGGTAAAATATTAGTAGACAGACACTGACGGTATAATAAACATTATTAACGGTAAAGTATTAGTAGACAGACACTGACGGTATAATAAACATAATTAACGGTAAAGTATTAGTAGACAGACACTGACGGTATAATAAACATAATTAACGGTAAAATATTAGTAGACAGACACTGACGGTATAATAAAGATTAACTTACAGAATTTGAATTTTGGCAGCTTTACTTACCTATTTGATTACCTTTGTCTTTCTCAGCGTCAGCCCAAACCACACAGCCTACTCCAAGAAGGGCTACTCCTACTCCAAGGATGTGAACTATTTTATAGCGGACTTTAAGAGCGAGCCACGACAAAGCCAGGACTGTCGGGATGCTAAAGCAGTCCAGGAGCTGTCAGGAAAAAAAAAAGTTCATTTAATCAACAACGTAATTAATAGCTAGCATGGAATAAAATCAGAAGATAATCATTAGGGCATTTCTTTCATATATTTTTTTACTTTATGTATTTTAAGCACGTACATTATTAGGTTTTCAGTTTCATCAACACATATAATCGAGCATGCTCGTCCTTTCAGCCGTGGGGCGTTATAACGTACGGCTAATCCCACTATTAGTTTGTAAAGAGTAGCCCAAGAGTTAGCGATGGGTGGAGTTGACTAGCTGCCTTCCCTCCAGTCTATCACTTCAAAATTAGGGACGATTTGTGCAGATATCCCTCGGGTAGCTTTGCACGAAATTAAACAAATAAACAAAAACGCGAAATATTTATAGGAGACGCAGTTATTTGAGCAATAAATATTAGAATGCGAAGCTTAAACGTATGTAAAAGTTTCATGCAGCATACAATGTCTCTGCCTCTTTCTGAATTACACGAACACCTTCAGTCGAAGTCTGAGGGCCTTATGTTTTGTAGCGGAGAGTGTAATTAAATACTACTTATTTATATATCTAGCTCATTTTTTTTTCTTATACACATAACATTACAGATTGCGCATAATAATTCGGAAACAAACACGTATATAATTGCTCGAACATTCTATATCCAATTAGCGGGGCAAAAATGGCTACAAAATGTTTTCGCTTAGAACAGACTATAATTTCTAGAGTTGTACTCACAACCAATTAATCATGAAATTAGTTTCAAAAAAAAGTCTTCGTGATATTTATTTAGTACAAACCGTAAAAAAAAAAACAACTGTACCAATACTATAATATTTTACCTCACAATCTATTGAAAAAAGAAATACAGAAACGGAAACACACAAAAAATTGAGCCTTTTCGAACTCAATCGCCTTTTTATTAACAGAACTGAAAAGGTTAACACGTATCTGCTAAGAAAATCATGTTATTGTATAGCAGATCCTCGATTTTAATGAGATTTTTAAGCCTGCACGTATAGACGAAAAAAACTGTTTCCTGTAGTTTATCCAACTCAAAAGTCTCAGAGGTCGTTTGAAACAAGAAATAACGTTGTTGTTTTTTCCCCCTCTAGATTCCGGATATATTAGGAGCGGGCTTGGAAAAGAACTGATGTTTTAAAACATATTATCCATAAAATGTACAGTACTGTAGCCCACAAGATGAGGACGGAACATTCCATACCTATCTCAACTGAGATCAAGTTCTTAGATGCAGGAAATATATTTTGAATACCAAGTGGTTTGTTTCTTCTCTATTTAGTAAGTGAAAGTTGAATAGAAATTAATTATCAATAAAAGAACATAAACCAACTCTTAGGGAGGCCGAGTTAAGAGGAGATTATAAACAGAAGTAAGGGGATTTGAAACGGAACCAGGAGATTATAAACAGAAAGTGAGGGGATTTGAAACGGAACAAGGAGATTATAAATAGGAAGTAAGGCGATTTGAAACGGAACAAGGAATTATAAATAGGAAGTAAGGGGAACAAGGAGATTATAAATAGGAAGTAAGGCGATTTGAAACGGAACAAGGAGATTATAAATAGGAAGTAAGGCGATTTGAAACGGAACGAGGAAATTATAAACAGAAAATGAGAGGATTTGAAACGAAACGAGGAGTTTATAATCAGGAAGTAAGGGAATTTGAAACACAATTATATTCTTTAGAAGTTCAATAATGACATTTTTAACGGAGATTTAATTCACAAACACAAACGTTTTGAAAGAAGTATGGTCTTAAATATAATGACTCAATGTTTCGAGTTTAATCAATGTCAAAAACTGTCTTCAAATATTTGAGTTAATGACTTAACTAGAACGTTGTATATATACATACTAAAACGTATATAAACATACTAGAACGTTGTATATATACATACTAAAACGTATATAAACATACTAGAACGTTGTATATACACATACTAAAACGTTGTATGTAAACATACTAGAACTTTGTTTATAAACATACTAGAACGTTGTATATAAACATACTAGAACGTTGTATGTAAACATACTAGAACGTTGTATATAAACATACTAGAACGTTGTTTATAAACATACTAGAACGTTGTATATAAACATACTAAAACGTTGTATGTAAACATACTAGAACTTTGTTTATAAACATACTAGAACGTTGTATATAAACATACTAAACCGTTGTATGTAAACATACTAGAACGTTGTATATAAACATACTAAACCGTTGTATGTAAACATACTAGAACGTTGTATATAAACATACTAAACCGTTGTATGTAAACATACTAGAACGTTGTATATAAGCATACTAGAACGTTGTTTATAAGCATACTAAAACGTTGTATATAAGCATACTAGAACGTTGTTTATAAGCATACTAAAACGTTGTACACAAACATACTAGAACGTTGTTTATAAACACACTAAAACCGTCTCCAAGCATTATTAGTCTCAAAGTGGGTTCCTCGTCATCGAATTTTATATTAAAACATTGTATATAAACATTCTAGAAC
>NW_013667570.1:212310-216110 GCF_000517525.1 Limulus polyphemus
CCGTGGTGGGCAGAGCACAGGTAGCCCATTGTGTAGCTTTGTGCTTAACTTCATACCACAACGACATCTTTCCGTTCCGCCTCCTTCAGTGGCACAGCGGTATGTCTGCGGACTTACAACGCTAGAAACCGGGTTTCGATACCCGTGGTGGGCAGAGCACAGGTAGCCCATTGTGTAGCTTTGTGCTTAACTTCATACCACAACGACGTCTTTCCGTTCCGCTTCCTCCAGTGGCACAGCGGTATGTCTGCGGACTTACAACGCTAGAAACCGGGTTTCGATACCCGTGGTGATTTCACGTACAACGCAACGTTTTCTTCGCGAAATGACGATTACGTTAAAATTTGAGTTTCCGCAACGGTTCTATTCTTCAAATAATCTCTCGTTGTAGCTACTAATTTTTTTTGTTAACTTCTTATTCTTTATAATATTTTTCGAAGGATTTTTTTTTTTGCCACTCACAGCATTTTTTCTAAAAGTATATAACAATCTAACAGTGCTGATGAGTTTTTCTGACTAATTTCTTTCAAAGAGTTCTCTTAGTCTTGTAGAAACTTTGACATCTTCCGTTCTTCTTTTTGAAAAGATTCTTCTAAATTTGTCTAAACTTTGAAATGTTTTTGACACTTTCTCCATTTTTTTTAAAGTGTTTTCTTATTACTCCACTGACCCGAGCTTATCAGATATGTTTTTGTTACTTTCACTGGAAGCCACCAACACTTACTGTCGTATCGAATACAAAAAAAGCATTGTCTTCTCATGTTTCAAAGCTGAGCGCTTTAATATTGTACAAAACCTGAAGTAAGAGTTATCTGCCATTGTCTAAAGTAATGTGAGCATTTAACCACGAGTGTATTAAATATTCAGTAAGCCGGTAATGATTTTTATTAGTAAACGTTATTGATAAAAAATTAGTCACACCGGTAGAGGTAGTGTTGAAAGGCTTTTGTTGTTGTTGTTGTTCTTGTCGTTGAAAATTGCACACGGATGATTGGTGTCCTCTGGGAACGTTTCCATAGCAACAAATCATTGCAGCATCACAAACGTGATTTAAAGTGAGTGGTTGTGGGATGTGAATCTCTTCTGAAGAGGACAATTTTCCATAGGGGGTTGGATATTTTGTAAATACTTTTCCTCACGATCAAAATCCCTTACAGTATTCTTTACATGAGATACACGAACTTCATATTTATTTATTTTTACTCGATATATCTACGTTTTGGAAGGCATTATATGACAAGAACAAGTTTTATAAACGAGGACAGGTTGGTCTACAACACAAAGATCATTGATGAGGATAACAAAAAAAAAGGATTAAGTAAACAAATGATATTCTAAATGCTGTTAAAACATTGGTATGATTTAATGAAAATACCATAAAGCAGGACGTATGGCTAGTTTAAACAAGTTTTATTTTTATCTCGCAATTTTACCAAACTAACATTTTGCCAAGTTTTTTTTGTTCCCTGATGGCTCTGCGGTAAATTTACGGCCTTTACAAACGCTAAAATTCTAGGTTCGATTCCCGCGCAGATAACCCATTGTGTAGTTTTTCGTTAAATAAACAAGTGGTCGCTGAGTTTTACAGTTTCTAATTTTAGCGACCTATATTAGTTATACCATAAAGTTTGAAAAGTACATCGAGACAAGAAAATAATCAAATATTCTTCACATTTAGGAATTTATTTTCAGCTTCTCTGACTGATACAGTGATTTTTTTTTAATGTAGTTATATGTCCATCAAAATATAACATATTAACGTGAGGAAATGTTCGTCAAATAAAAATGTGGATTTCGAATTTCCAAAAGGAGATATCTCTTGCACTTAATTCCATTAGAAAATAAAGGATTATGGATCATCTTGGAGATTCAGGACCATCAATAAAGAGAAGTCCTACAAGTCATACCGCAGACATGGTAAGAAAAGTGCGGGATCTTGTAACAGGTAAAAATCCACGAACAAAAAGGTCATTGGCAAAAATCGTCTACGTACCAGGCAACAGTATACTGAACATAATCAAGAAAGGTCTCTGTCTGAGAGGTAGACAAGGTATGAGTTAACCATGATAAGGTTTCTAGTCATACCTCATGTTCGACCGTCATTTACGTCAAACAGCTGGAAAATGAAACTATCGGGTACGAAGATATACCACTCAACTCTCTAGACACAACACCTATGGATTTTGTTTTCGATCGTACAGTTGAAGCCGGCACTAGAAAACCATCGTCTTAGTACAGTATTTAGGTTAAGGGAAAAACCCACAGTGAGAAGTGGTGTGCTTTGGACACGACAACCTGATAACAGAATATTTTTTAATGGAAACTACGGAGCAAGGATATTGTCAAGATGCACAGTCGTCAGAAAGAGCATGACCGGACGTGGCGATATGGAGTATAACTACGTGGTGAGGCTTCAAAATAGTTTTTCATATATGATACTAAACCCTGTAAAGTCTGAATAAAGTATTAAAATATACCAAGTGTTGAGCAAATAATATCATTGAAAAAATCTCTCTGGAGTTGCAAGTCGTTTTCAACAAATTGCTAATAGTTTAATAAAGAAGTTGCTAACTAACTGTAATAGTGTTTAGACCGTAAACACTGTTTTAGACCATAAATACTGAAACTTTAATGAAAAATCAACTACAAGTGACAGGTGGTGTAGATAGTTGTGATTGATATGAATCTAGCCAATCAGGTTGGCTGGTTTATAATATGAATCCAGCCAATCAAGAGGCTGTTTTATACAGAAGAATATAACATTTGAAACACAGTTCCAATCTTGTCGAAATGTAGAAAACCTCATCAATCAGGAGAGCCTAAGAAAAATCGATAACGCTGGATCCTGTTTTATCTCTTTTGGGCTTCTGTATTATTTTTTCTTCCCTAACATTTCCTTGGAAACGTTGATCAAAAAACCTTGTAATACCTATATCCACTCGTATTTTACGCGGGATATATATATTTTTTTCTCTCTGTTCTTTGCAAAAACTCTTGTCATCTAACAAGACGTATCGTCTTTCCTCAATCAAACTTCTTATTTTTTTTTGCACTAATAATGGCATCCCAGTCTCAAGTAACGTGAGTTCTATCGTGATAATGTTTTTATCGGATCTTTCGCTCTTGTGATCAAGACACCAAACCCTGCCATGTTATTCGCCAACAAGCGTTTTCTGCTACTTAATCTTCATCAAATTGGTCTTCAATGTTTTAGAATACAACTACGGATATTCGATACGCTCCTCGCTGAAATCTGTCTAAAAGTTTGTGTATATATATATATATTTAAGTCAGAAAGAGTTTCAATTTTCACCTGTTTATGGTTCGACTTACGTGTGAAAAAAAAAAACAGTTTGTGAAAGTTAAATTTTTCTCTTTCAAAATAACTACAATTTAAAGGATTTAAACTATTGCGGATTAAACGAGAGAGAAAAAAACATCTTAGTTCGGTATTATAATTAGAACCTCGGATTGTTAGCGTTAAAAGTCCGGGTACTTCATATAAATAACAGTGTAAAAGTCCGGGTACTTCATATTATAAATAGCAGTGTAAAAGTCCGGGTACTTCATATTATAAATAACAGTGTAAAAGTCCGGGTACTTCATATTGTAAATAGCAGTGTAAAAGTCC
Organism: Limulus polyphemus; assembly: GCF_000517525.1. Classification (NCBI taxonomy): domain Eukaryota; kingdom Metazoa; phylum Arthropoda; class Merostomata; order Xiphosura; family Limulidae; genus Limulus; species Limulus polyphemus. Next base: position 215,942 of record NW_013667570.1, read on the forward strand.
GGGTACTTCATATTATAAATAACAGTGTAAAAAGTTAGATCCAAAACTGGAATTTTTCTATGTCGTGGTAGGGATTTGAGTCTGGAACGTATTGTTAGAGAGGATTGTGTGCTATATGTCGTGTTAGGGATTTGAGTCTGGAATTTATTGTTAGAAAGGATTGTGTGCT
>NW_013667570.1:217110-218815 GCF_000517525.1 Limulus polyphemus
GATTTGAGTCTGGAACGTATTGTTAGAAAGGATTGTATGTTATATGTCGTGGTAGGGATTTGAGTCTGGAACTTATTGTTAGAGAGGATTGTGTGCTATATGTTGTGGTAGGGATTTGAGTCTGGAACGTATTGTTAGAGAGGATTGTGTGCTATATGTCGTGGTAGGGATTTGAATCTGAAACTTATTGTTAGAGAGGATTGTGTGCTATATGTCGTGGTAGGGATCTGTATAACAAGCTCTGTATTCTGTTATATGGACAACCTGTTTGTTTATAAATAACGTTCTGAGAGAAGACAAAATTAAACCTTTGTGAACATCAGGCCTTGTGTAATAAAAATAGTTAATTTAACCCTTTGTCTGCAAAAAAAACGTTAATACTTCAGTAAGGATTGGTTTGGTTTGTTTGAATTTCGCGCAAAGCTACACGAGGACTATCTGCGCTAGCCGTCCCTAATTTAGCAGTGAAAGACTAGAGGGAAGGGAACTAGTTATCACCACCCACCGCCAACTCTTGGGCTATTTCAGTAAGGAATCACATTATACTAATATAATAATAAGTTGATAAATAATGATCTATAAGCATAATGAAGTGATTTTTATTTAGGGGGTAACATACTACATGTGTCGAAACATGTAACATCCCCCCCCAGAACATATAACTTCATTATACTTACAAATCGTTGTGAATTTATTATTGAAAACGTTAATGTCACTAGGAAAGTGTAAATGACTTGTTTTTTTTCCTCGAGTAACACAAAATTACAAATACAACAATACAAAATCCGAAGCTTAACATTAAAGAAAAATCTAGCTAGTTTTTTGAACAAACTATCCGTTCCTCTGTTTGTCTATTTGTACACAATGTCTTTATAGGCGTTTATATATATATCTTCTACAACTCAGTAATTTTTCTACAAGTTATTTAGGATGTTAACTCCACGTTCGGTGACTCAGTTCACAAAGAATTAATATTTGTCTTTATCCTCGTTGTTACTAAGCCTAACTTTCTGCAGTGTTTACAAAGACCGTACAGAACTGGAGCCTAGCAACCATATTTGACGTAAAGACTTGACAGTGAGGATTTTTTAAAATTCAGAATTGATAGTCCGGTTTCTTAAAAACAAGTAGGTTATGTGATACCTAGAACACGTGACAGTATTAGTTGAGATAATTACCACTCGTACTTGTGAGCAGTATCTACATCGGCCATAAAACTCCAGAACTCTTGGATGTTGATCGAGCAGGAAATCATTTACGTGAGATTGAAGCTTTTCTTGTTAAATCTCAGATCTAAGATAGTCTTATTAGGTAAGCATTATTTATATTCTTGGTCCAGTAAAAAAGATTTCAAAAATCTTCTTTATTACTAACAACCATTTTATTTCAAAATATATTTTAAGTTGTTATAAGGGTGTCAGTCGCCATCTTGCAAATATTTTCTGAACTTTTTCCCTAACTTTCTTATATTTTCTGTCTGGATAGTCTGTTATTAAACTATTCCCAAAAGATGAAAGAAAATATTAACCAGGGAGTTATAAAAGATCGTTTTAACACCTTTCAAAACCAGGTGTTAACATACAGTATAGTGATATCAGTATAACATTATGTGTTAATACGATGTACAAGTTAATATTATAGTCATAGTAGTATAACATTATACTACGTTTTACCAAATTAATTTTCTGTTAGAGTTAAAACCAGT
>NW_013667570.1:219815-223804 GCF_000517525.1 Limulus polyphemus
CTAGATGAGTCGATAAAAAGTCTCCATTCTTGAGGATGATGTTCAGTATCTAATTATTCAATTAGTTCATCAATACTTGTACAGAAACACAGAGTCCACTCGTCTTCCTTGCATCATATCCGTCATTAACATTTGTACAGAAACACAAAGTCCGCTCTTCTTCCTTGCATCATATCCGCCATCAATATTTGTACAGTAACTCAAAGTCCGCTCTTCTTCCTTGCATCATATCCGCCATCAATATTTGTACAGAAACACAAAGTCCGCTCTTCTTCCTTGCATCATATCCGCCATCAATATTTGTACAGAAACACAAAGTCCGCTCGTCTTCCTTGCATCATATCCGCCATCAATATTTGTACAGAAACACAAAGTCCGCTCTTCTTCCTTGCATCATATCCGCCATCAATATTTGTACAGAAACACAAAGTCCGCTCTTCTTCCTTGCATCATATCCGCGATATAATCAAATTCTGCAAAACTTTGTTTTAAAATCTTTTAAACTCTGGATCTGTAAACATAAGTTCTTTTATATTCTTTTAGAAAATGATCTGAAATGCTGCCTCCAGTTCATGGAAGGTGAGGTACTGGTTTCCTTGCAGATGGAAGATCTGGATATTTGATTTAGTTTTGCCTGAATATTCAGAAACATTAGTTATGCAAAAATAAGAGTCAGTTAGATGATCTTTGGGTTCACGCCATATCATGGGAAATGCAAATGGAATATTTACTCTCTTATTATTCAGCCATTGTGTCAAGCCAGATGTGCAAACTGTACACACACACACACACACACACATGTGGAGCCCAACGTTTTTATTGGTCACCAATTTTGCACCATAAATAGTGCTAGGTAGCTACCTTTACCTTGTTTGTGATGCTCTTTCCTTCGAAAAAATGTAATATAATTTCCACAAATTTAGCAGAAACTGTTTGGGTGATTTTTGCACTTTCGGACGTTACTTGAACTGCAAGCAGCCAGCATTTCAAATGATTTTCTAAAAATAAAATAAAAAATAAAGTTCACAGAACTAGTTTAAAATATTTTAAAAAGTTCTACAGCATTTGATTATAACGAGGGTATAATGCCAGGAAGAAAATCGGACTTATTTTACTGTACACGGACGAAGTGACCAACTGAGTGAGTGAGAGGCGTCTGACTTCGCTCCTTTTATGCTCAGTTGGGGGACTTCTCGAATGTTGTAGTAAACTGAGCACGTGAGGGTTTCGTGATTTTAGGGCAGAGCAGGTGAGCGTGGGAATAAAGCAAAAGTGGTGTAGTTTCTCTTCAATTATATCGAGAACAAATTGTATATATGAATTATATATTTGGTATATTACACCAATACAATACAGTCAATATTTGAAGTTATCTAAAATGTATCCCTTTTACTCATTAAACTGTCCGAGTAAACTTAATTTCACAGCATAAATCTATTGTTCTGGGTTGATTGCACGGTATTTCGCAGAGTACTGATAAAATATCGAGATATTACAGTAACTCAAAATCCAGATAGGATGGACAAATTCTGATTACAACTTTGAAATCATCCCCATCAAATTACCTCGAATCATTTGAGTGTTTTTCAGTAGTAAATTTTTTGTTGTCCAATGTTATAAGTGCAGTAAGTTAAGATTATTACATAGGCTTGTACTGAGATTAGACTTTTTTCAGACAATATTTTAGCACTCATTGCTGGTAAATAAGCACTACATACCTGTACACTTGTGAGCGTGGTATACTGATAGGCCTTGACCATTAGATAGTTGGCTTCGACATCTGCAGCGGCCACTAAAAAGTACTTCCAGCCCCTTCTTCTAAGCACTGGAATAAGTCCACCATCTCCTGCTCTACAAGCGAGCCACGTGGTGAACACCGTACACAGGAGCACATAGTTGAGGAAGCTCTGAGCTTGGAAATGACAAAACAACTCTGATACACGTGAATTATCACCAGTTAAGAAGAACGAAACAATATTACATATACAGATTAGAGCCAATAATAATAATACACTTAACGATAGACATAATACACTAACAATAGACACAATACACAAAACAATAGACATAATACACAAAACAATAGACATAATACATTAAATAATAGATACAATGCACTAAACAATAGACATAATACACTAAACAATAGACATAATACACAAAACAATAGACATAATACACTAAATAATAGATACAATCCACTAAACAATAGACATAATACACTAAGCAAAAGACATAACACACTAAATAATAGATACGATGCACTAAACAATAGACATAATACACCAAACAATAGATATAATACACTAAACAATAGACATAATACACTAAATAATAGACATAATACACTAAATAATAGACATAATACACTAAATAATAGACATAATACACAAAACAATAGACATAATACACAAAACAAAAGCCATAACACACTAAATAATAGATACAATGCACTAAACAATAGAAATAATATACTAGACAATAGAAATAATAAGTAAATAACAGACATAATAGACATAATAACTAAACAATAGACATAATACACCAAACAATAGACATAATAGACATAATAACTAAACAATAGACATAATACACCAAACAATAGACATAATAACTAAACAATAGACATAATACACCAAACAATAGACATAATACACTAAACAATAGACATAATAACTAAACAATAGACATAATACACCGAACAATAGACATAATAACTAAACAATAGACATAATACACCAAACAATAGACATAATAACTAAACAATAGACATAATAACTAAACAATAGACATAATACATTAAATAATAGATACAATGCACTAAACAATAGAAATAATATACTAGACAATAGAAATAATAACTATATAATAGACATAATACACTAAATAATAGATACAATACACTAAATAATAGACATAATGCACAAAACAATAGACATAATAACTAAACAATAGACATAATATACCAAACACTAGACATAATACACTAAACAATAGACATAATACACTAAAAAATAGACATAATACACCAAACAATAGACACAATGCACTAAACAATAGACATAATACACTAAACAATAGACATAATACACCAAACAATAGACATAATACACTAAATAATAGTGTATTATGTCTATTGTTTAGTGTATTATGTCTATTGTTTAGTGTATTATGTCTAAATAATAGACATAATGCACAAAACAATAGACACTTAAACTAAAAATTATACCATAAATAAAGTCACTTAAACAAAAATTAAATCAGAAATAAAGTCACTTAAACTAAAAATTAAACCAGAAATAAAGTTACTTAAACTAAAATTAAATCAGAAATAAAGTCACTTAAACTAAAAATTAAACCAGAAATAAAGTCACTTAAACTAAAAATTAAACCAGAAATAAAGTCACTTAAACTAAACATTAAACCAGATTTAAAGCACTTAAGCGAAAATTAAAACAAAATGAAGTAATTTAAACTAGAAATTAAACCAAAAATAAACCCACCTAGACTAAAAATGAAACCAGAAATAAAGCCACTTAAGCTAAAAGTTAAAGCAGAAATAACGTTCTTTAAATTACATATTAAACAGAAATACGTTTAAAAAAATGGTTTTATTGGTTTTTAAAAGTCTTGAGCAAATTTACGAAGATGAAAGTGAATATCGTATATCATTGTTGAGGAAAAAAAACTTTGATAGTGATTTCATTCTGAGGACGAAAGTGAATGTCAGAAGTAAATGTGGAAGAATAAGACACTTTTCTAGGGATCGTTTCAGGGCTACATTTGCCAGAAAACAAAATAGTATATAGATGGAGTCTCCTAAATAGCAATGAAATGTCGACTGCCGATGTAGGTTTTTCCTTTACTGCAGAGGCCCGGCATGGCCAGGTGGTTAAGACGTTCGACTCGCAATCTGAGGGTCGCGGGTTCGAATCCCCGTCACACCAAACATGCTCGCCCTTTCAGCCGTGGGTGCGTTATAATGTGAC
>NW_013667570.1:224804-230941 GCF_000517525.1 Limulus polyphemus
GGCCCGGCATGGCCAGGTGGTTAAGACGTTCGACTCGCAATCTGAGGGTCGCGGGTTCGAATCCCCGTCACACCAAACATGCTCGCCCTTTCAGCCGTGGGTGCGTTATAATGTGACAGTCAATCCCACTATTCGTTGGTAAAAGAGTAGCCCAAGAGTTGGCGGTTGTGGGTGGTGATGACTAGCTGCCTTCCCTCTTGTTTTACATTGCTAAATTAGGGACGGCTAGCGCAGATATCCCTCGTGTAGCTTTGCGCGAAATTCAAAAACAAACAAACCTTTACTGCAAGTCTTTCTTTAGACGGTGTTCATATTTTGTGTGTGAGTATGGAAGTATAAGAAGCATATTTGAAGAAACTTTTCAGTTTAACTTATGAAAGTAACGAGTCTGTCTTTTCATTGGGATAGTTGAATTACGATGACGTAGAACTAGGTCTTATCTACTGGAAAGGAGAGGAGAGGAAGGGGAAAAAAAACAGGTAAAGAGTAATAGGAAGAAAAAGAAAGAAGACACCTAGTCAACATAAACTCTCGAGCTGTGTGACAATCGAACTTATAATGTAACCGCATGCTCGAAGCGTGGAGCGTGATTTTGCAGAAACGGGACGCGAGCCATGGACCCTCTAAAAAAAGGAAATAAAGAATAAAGGAGGAGAATAAAATGTATATTCGCTAGGAGCATATTCTAAACAGCAGTACCAAAAAATATATATATAGACACTTGTATCTAATTTCAAATATAATTTTTATTTTGGTTTTTTTTTAGAATGAACGGTCTGCATTCAGTTATTTCGTGGCTGTGGTTTTTCTGTTTTTGTCACACGTCAAGATGGAATGAAACCCTCCCCCCACCCCCACACACGTCCTGTTTCATTATTCTGCAACTTTACATTTCTCAAAGAGTGGATTAACAACGCCATTCCAGGAGTTTATGAGCAACGAACTTGGGATGTTTGTTCTATAGAAATAAACTTTATGGGATAATTTTGAATTTCGGTGAATGGGAACGGAGCTATGAAAATCAGTAGTAAAAGAAAAAAACAAACAAAGTCGTAACGATGTCGTTTCCGAATTGGAGTGCACGTCATTGGAGTCGGTCATTTGTGTTATCATTATGCAAATATTAAAACCTTAAACCATCCATTACTCACTCACGTTTATACAACATAAACAACGCAAGGACGAGAGGCTTCGTCTTGGCACATTTGCCAGAAACGCGCCACAAAGACATAAATCACGTGGCACGAGATAACGTGATCTACAACCTCGAGGTTCGCGTCTCTTTGAACCTGTACCATTATGAACGTACTCCATCATTTCATTACAAGGAACAGGCAGACGTCCATTAAATTTATATGACGCAATTCCCGACTTCCAGCCACTGTCTTCCTTTCCTCAGTTCTAAGTTGATTTCTTGTGGCGTAGACAGATAGTTACTGGATTTTCGAAGGCGGGAATGGTCGTATTTCCACGTGAGAAGACTTTGTGGACATTTCATAAAACCTAGCATCTGTCATCCTAGGACTTAACGAATACATATATAGTGCAGTAACAGCAGTAAGAAAACAACTTTAGAATATCTTATATTGGTCCTCAAAATACTCCATTAAAATGAAAGCATAAAAAAAACATTTACTTAATCGTCTGGAAGAATAGTCAATGACAAAACTGCAATACTAAAAACATATTAGCTGTACTTTTATTACTACAAGTTTTATTGTACAAGTATTAAGTGATAAAACACTTGCACAAACAATGACTTACGCTACAAGGTCATTTATATGGGTAGACCAGATGTACTTATGCAGGGTCCCCGAAAATGTTCAGTTTAAAGAGTAAATAAAACCAAAATTAAAAGTAACAAATATTTTTATTTCTTGCTTTTGAAGTTCATATTTCATGCCGCGTTGTAGCCTACAGAGTGCATAATTCTTCTCGTGATTCAGGGCACGCGCACATTTTACTGACGTCACGACAGTACAAATTGCAACGTTAAGCATCCCTTATTTGACGTTATTGTACTGTCTACTGACTGACTGACAGACAACACATCACTGTATAATGGAGAGAGTTGTTGAAACAGGTGACCCTTCCAAGCGGCCTTCGGCCCCTTTCGGGGAAATTAATCACTAGACAATGGATAATATTGATAACGATATATTACTTACTGAATAATATTAGTAAGAACGTATTATTTAACGAAATATATTAGTAAGAATGTTCTATTTAATTAATAGTATTTTAGAAATATTTTGGCAGAACTTTAACTTGTAAAATCATATTTTCTTAGCCAATAGTTTATATGCTTAGATGTTTAAAAGTTATAAGAAGAAGAATAAAACGTTGATATCTGTTTGAGGTATTGTGTATGATTACCAAGTAGGCCTAACATTAATAACAGACATATTAATGGTTATTAGTCTTAAAGCTAGTTTGTTAAATATAATTAGAAGGAATAACATATGTTTTACCTTATGACTTAACCGATTAAATTTAAGGCGGGATAGTTTGAAAATGTTTTTAACTGAACTTGATAAATTATATCGAAATCAACAAAAACAACTAAGTACTACCTAAAATTCCATTCTTGCAGTACATTCAATGCTAAAAGCGACCTCTATACGTCACAATTTGAAACCCGATAAGCTTACATAAAATACGACTATTTAAAAGAATAACTTGGTTATTCAGATTACCATAGAAACATAAAACGTGGACACTATTAAAGACAAAAAATATTAAATCTGATATAAATATATTCAGGTGTCTACAGTTATTCAAGTATTGTTATTTTTGTATTGGCTCAATACTTTGTGAATGTGAGGGTCACCTACCTGTCGGAATTTGAATCTTGTAGACTGACTGAAGAAACTGACTTGAAACTCCTGTACCACACAAGAGAAATGAAACGATCTGACCGAGAAAGATGGCCTTCCAAACTTCCCTGTAAGTAGAAGACAGAAACAAAGTCATCAGCTGACATAGTTAAAATAGACATTTCATCTTTTGTCGTTAGTAGAAACGTAAAGTTTTCAGGAATAGTTTAGTTTAAGACATAGTAAAGTACGATCTGGGCCCGGCATGGCCAGGTGGTTAGGGCGCTCGACTCGTAATCTGAGGTTCGCGGGTTCGAATCCCCGTCACACCAAACACGCCAACCATCCAACTCCAGGATGACAAAGGAGGGGGGTTGGGCGCGAGGCTAGCAACTCCACCCCGTAAAAACCAACCTGCTACAAGTAACTGCAACAAAACCTGTCGTTGGCGAGGTGTTGTTGCGGCCCTATGCTCCGCTGAGAGTTTACAGGAATAAAAAAAAAGTACGATCTGATCTTATTCGCTGCATTATTTCTTACTCAATCAGACAGCAAAAATCATTTTTACAACAACAAACTTGCTCTAAAACCATATAAGTACATTAACTTGTATAAGAAGAGTTTAAGACAGATAAATTAAATTTGTCGGCTGGAGACTATTTGTCTAACTACATAATGTTCAAACAAACCATATTTGTCATTAACGTTTCTTTTGTTAACCAATCGGGACGTATCGCGCCTTTCTCACATGACCTTTCAAACTGCGAGTCAGAGACAAGAACAAAATAGCTCACGATAAGCCGGCATAACTCATAGACAAGTGGTGAATCAATATTCATTTTTAATATAGGTAACTATTAAAATATCCCTAGTGGTCCGGTGGTTAACATGTCGAGCTGTGAATCGGAGAGTTCCAGGTTCGTGCCATAATACCTTTGATTTTCCTCCGTACATTCTGCTTTGATTGCGAGAACCAGAGTTAATCCCTTTATCCAGGTTCAAGTCAAGCATATCCCTTCTGGTGGAGGCCCGGCATGGCCAGGTGGATAAGGCGCTCGACTCGCAATCTGAGGGTCGCGGGTTCGAATCCCCGTCCCACCAAAACATGCTCGCCCTTTCAGCCGTGGGGGCGTTATAATGTGACGGTCAATCCCACTATTCGTTGGTAAAAGAGTAGCCCAAGAGTTGGCGGTAGGTGGTGATGACTAGCTGCCTTCCCTCTAGTCTTAAACTGCTAAATTAGGGACGGCTAGCGCAAATAGCCCTCGTGTAGCTTTGCGCGAATGCCGGGCCTGAAGTTAGTCACAATTTTCTTTGGAAATTAGTTTTCATTATTATAAAATATATTTCAGTAATAATATTTAGTGTAAATCGAGTTTGGGAACTGCTTGAACACTTATTAGTTATATTATATTACTTTATAATAATAAATGAACTAGCGATTTCAACTCAATATTTAGAGGGATCCAAAACTGAATCCATTTTCAAAAAGTTTAAGAATAATTTTCAGTTGAGTTAACGCTACAAATACTTATATTATTAATTGTGAAGACACCTGGTGAGTTAATCAGACACTTCTAAAGCAGATTGATCAAGGTAGCTGAACGTTATTGATATTGACTATTTTTGATCAATAGAAATGTTGATTTTAAATACAATATTCATCCAGTTTTTGTTAAACTCCCATCATCTTGAAGAATCCGAACGTCGTATTTAAATTATTTTCTTTTGGCTAGTACTTTTCAACTTCCAAGGTTTTTAGTGGTATATCTTATTCATCAAGCTGTAATATGTTAGCATTCCTATCAATTCTTTAACCATTAAATGATTGGTTATTTAGCCAATCGATTTCAAGAGATAAAATTGAAGCTACCAATAATATTCAAGTACCTATAACGATGTTACTCCTCATTGGTTGTTATTTCGAAGTACATTAACGAGCACTTCTATTATACAAAACCTTTAAGAAATCGACTTATAGTATTTTAAAGTCCTAGAAAAATAATTTGGTTTTGAAAGTTTCTTTTAAATCATAAGTAAATTGGTATGACTTTCAAAAGCGTTTCATTCAAAAAATCGAAAAGTAAGAACATTAAATAAGGCTCTTGGTTTTATTTTCTGATGTTTGTGAAATGTTAGAAAAACAAGCACATGGAAAGACACAACCGTATGTATCACTGTCAGATACACGTGCTTGCTAGGGGTTTCTCTCTCTCTGTTTCAGAGATCACGTGCTCTGTTTCATGCCTTCTGTTGGTTCAAGAGTTATCTACCTGTCAGGAATATGACAATTTCTTACGATTTATTGATTATTTACTTAACAGTAATCAATAATCATTGGTTCGAACCTTGGTTATGCCTTAGAAAGAAAAAACGAGGATTGGTCGGATCAATTTGGTTCCTAAAATGGACATATGGACGACAAACAAATGAGAACACATTAGCAGGAGTGTTTCAACTGAACATATGGACGACAAACAATTGAGAACACATTAGCAGGAGTGTTTTAACTGAACATATGGACGACAAACAAATGAGAACACATTAGCAGGAGTGTTTCAACTGAACATACTGAAAATTCTAATGTACACAAGTAATTCTAATGTACACAAGTAATTCTAATGTGTACAAGTAATTCTAATGTACACAAGTAATTATAATGTACACAAGTGATTCTAATGTACACAAGTAATTCTAATGTACACAAGTAATTCTAATGTGTGCAAGTGATTCTAATGTACACAAGTGATTCTAATGTACACAAGTAATTCTAATGCACAGAAGTGATTCTAATGTACACAAGTGATTCTAATGTACACAAGTGATTCTAATGTACACAAGTATTTCTAATGTACACAAGTGATTCCAATGTACACAAGTAATTCTAATGTACACAAGTGATTCTAATGTACACAAGTAATTCTAATGTATACAAGTGATTCTAATGTACACAAGTGATTCTAATGTACACAAGTGATTCTAATGTACACAAGTAATTCTAATGCACAGAAGTGATTCTAATGTACACAAGCGATTCTAATGTACACAAGTGATTCTAATGTACACAAGTGATTCTAATGTACACAAGTAATTATAATGTACACAAGTAATTCTAATGTACACAAGTGATTCTAATGTACACAAGTAATTCTAATGTGTGCAAGTGATTCTAATGTACAGAAGTGATTCTAATGTACACAAGTGATTCTAATGCACAGAAGTGATTCTAATGTGTGCAAGTGATTCTAATGTACACAAGTGATTCTAATGTACACAAGTGATTCTAATGTACACAAGTGATTCTAATGTACACAAGTAATT
>NW_013667570.1:231851-239438 GCF_000517525.1 Limulus polyphemus
GACAAGTAATTCTAATGTACAGAAGTGATTCTAATGTGTACAAGTGATTCTAATGTGTACAAGTGATTCTAATGTAGACAAGTAATTCTAATGTATACAAGTGATTGTAATGTACACAAGTAATTCTAATGTAGACAAGTAATTCTAATGTACAGAAGTGATTCTAATGTGTACAAGTGATTCTAATGTAGACAAGTGATTCTAATGTACAGAAGTGATTCTAATGTGTACAAGTGATTCTAATGTACACAAGTGATTCTAATGTATACAAGTGATTCTAATGTACACAAGTAATTCTAATGTGTGCAAGTGATTCTAATGTACACAAGTGATTTATAGATTGATGCTGTGTATAAACAAGTAAAATTTTACTTATATAAAGATATTAATGGCTGGTTTTGTAAATAGGAATGTGGAAATCTACCACTTACCACAGATGTAGACATTTATAATCATAAAATTTACAAATGATACCGATACTCGCAAATATTGTGCTTACTACCAAAACAGACACTTATAAACATTGAGTTTACTACTAAAACAGGCACTTACAAACACTCAGGTTTTTACCAAACAAACACTTATAAACATTAAGTTTACTACCAAAACAGACACTTACAAACACTGAGGTTTGTACCAAACAAACACTGATATAAACATTGACTTTATAACCAAAACAGACACTTACAAACACTGAGGTTTCTAACAAACAAACACTTATATAAACATTAAGTTTACTACCAAAACAGACACTTACAAACACTGAGGTTTCTACCAAACAAACACTTATAAACATTGGGTTTACTACCAAAATAGACACTTATAAACATTGATCTTATTACTAAAACAGACATTTACAAACATTGAATTTACTACCAAAACATACACTTTTAAAAATTGATTGTATTACTAATACAGGGAATTATAAACATTGAGTTTAAGAAATAATATACTGATACAGTCATGTCAAAAACTTTAAAAATAGTAGAATTGAAATAATCTATATCATTATTTTTTTGAACAGATTACTAACTTAAATATTCAATAAGTATACTTTACTATAAACATTTCTGTACATTAAGCTTATTGCCACAAATTATATATAACACTGTTTGTTTTTGTTTGTTTGTTTTTAATTATGCACAAAGCTACACATGGGCTATCTGTGCTCTGCCTACCACGGGTATCGAAACCCGGTTTCTAGCGTTGTAAGTCCGCAGACATACCGCTGTGTCACTGGGGGGCGTATATAACACTCACGTGGTTATAGTATTTCCATTTATAGATATCAAACTCCCTACCTGTAAAGAACTTATAAAAACCAGACTTACTTGGTGTACATTTTGAGATATACAGAAGGTTATGTTCAGAATGTGGAGATACATGTAAATTAGCTACCGTTCCAGGAGGGTTTAGATCTTCAGACACAGGATCAACAGGCGCCTGTGAACATACAAATACAAAGCGAGCTGACTGGAGTTGTGAAATACTTCCAAAACTTGTTCGGTGGCTGGATGGTCATCATACCTCCGAAGAGGGATATCGCAAGACTATTAAACAATGTACAACCAAAGTTTTCCATGAGACCCCAAAATATATATATATCCCACAGCAGATCGTTAAGAACAGAATCTAGCTCCAACATAAAGTCTTAAGCCATTAAGAAGGCCTCCATTATAGTGAAGCTGGTCATAGCCATTAGGAAGGCCTCCATTATAATAAAGCTGGTCATAGCCATTAGGAAGGCCTCCATTATAATGTAAGCTGGTCATAGCCATTAGGAAGGCCCCCATTATAATGAAGCTGGTCATAGCCATTAGGAAGGCCTCCATTATAATAAAGCTGGTCATAGCCATTAGGAAGGCCTCCATTATAGTGAAGCTGGTCATAGCCATTAGGAAGGCCTCCATTATAATGAAGCTGGTCATATATTATGTTACCAATAACACGATCATTAACAAAAATCTAATTTTGACGAAGGCTCAGAAGTCATAAGTTTATAAACTTCTAACCACACCACGAGATCAATGGCTAATTTCACGGGAAGGATAGCTGGTATCCCATCTCCAGTTCAGCTTAAGTTGATTTTTATGTCTATGGTCAGTCCAAGCATGTGCTTGAAAGTTTTAGACCTTTAGCTGGTTTACAGAGATGAAAGGAATATCAGAAGGAAGACATAAGGCAGTTTGGAGAGTATTGTGGTGAAGGAAGCTGTGAGGAGTATAGGTATGAAGAAAGAAGGCAGTTTGGAAAGTAGTGTGGTGAAGGAAGCTGTGAGGAGTATAGGTATGAAGAAAGAAGGCAGTTTGGAAAGTAGTGTGGTGAAGGAAGCTGTGAGGAGTATAAGTATGAAGAAAGAAGGCAGTTTGGAAAGTAGTTAATTTGACTAGTATAATGGAGGACACTGAAGGGAGTATAGGTAGGGAGGCATAAGGCAATTCGTAAAACAACATATTTGAAAGCAGTGTAAAGACGTAAGCGGTTTATTATGCATCATAAAAGTAGCCATACATCCTTATACAAGAATTGGGGGTAGGAGTGAAACCTTATATATATATATAATTAAACAAGCTAACATTCAGCACTTAGCATTGGGGGCAATACCATAGAGGAAAGTTATTCTTTTGTTACGTGCTTTGAAAGAGAAGGGAAACGTGGTGAGACCCAAGTAATTTAACAGTAATAGACAAAGTGGCGGAAGTGTTGTAGACGGTAAGTGAGCGTTTGAAAGCTTTTTGATGCTAGCATTAAGAGCAAGTTGGAAAAAGGTAGACAGTACTTTATTAAGTTTTAAAAGAAAGTACTACAACAAGCACCAACAATTTGGCATTTTTTGTCTGGTTGTTGTTAAGTGCAAAGCTACACAACAGGCTACCTGTGCTCTGTCCATCATGGATATCTAAGCCCGATTTTTAGTTACGTAAGCCTGCAGACTTATCTCTAGGCCACGCGAAGTAGCTTTGAACTGTACACTCGAACTAAAGATATTACTCCAAAGAGAAGAAAGATATGAGAAGAACCTTAAAGACTTCAATTTGGCTTGAAGAAAAGTAGAGCTTGAAAAACAGTTATTAAAAGTGAGTGTAACATTTCTGTTTGACAACAGATCTGGTATCCAGTGAGTGAAACTTGTATAAAAAACAAACAAACATTGTTCCAAACAGAATTACAATCCCCTCTGAGGGCCAAAAAGTAAAGTTATCGTTGTTTTTATAATAGGATTTACGTCATCGCTATAAAGTTACTAATTATGTGAAAAGTTGAATAAAGACAGATTTATTCAAGGTAGGATGGTAGTCGTCTTAAGATGAACCTCACTAAAACATTCCGGAACTAAAAGGTCGACAATTGGGTGGTTTACCGGGTTTATGTACAAGAAAAACGATAGTTGATTTCCACACAAAGATGAAAAACCTGGCGAAAAGATTGTTTGTTTTTGAATTTCGCGCAAAGCTACACGAGGGCTATCTGCGCTAGCCGTCCCTAATTTAGCAGTGTAAGACTAGAGGGAAGGCAGCTAGTCATCACCACCCACCGCCAACTCTTGGGCTACTCTTTTACCAACGAATAATGGGATTGACCGTCACATTATAATGCCCCCACGGCTGAAAGGGCGAGCATGTTTTGGTGGGAGAGGGATTCGAACCCGCGATTCTCAGATTGGGAGTCGAGCGCCCTAACCACCTGGCCATGCCGGGCCTCTGGCGAAAAGAAAGTGTAAACAAACTGGCTAAATTATGAAATAAACATTTTAGTAGCATCTTCGCTAGGAACATTATATTGTATTTTAAAACTGTGAAACTTGACTTAAGCACTAACGGTAGAGATACGGAGTAAAGAGCAGTAAAAAGAAAGAGATTAATTTTTATATTGAGGCTATTCAATTGATTTTATTTCTTTGGTTTTATCACGTTATTGATACATTGTTTGCTAACTTTCTGTTAACAGTTCTTTGCCCATCCTGAATGTTTATCAGCAGTAATATCAGTTTTTATAGATGTGAACATCGTGCAATAATTTTCATAGAAATGCTGGTATGAAATAAAAACGTATTTACTGACTCTAGGTGGGGGAAACATAAACCATGACTATCTGAAAACTGCAATTTCAAGCGCTGTGAGCCCTCGTCAGTCCATCTAGGTCGATGTTAAATATTGTCTTCCTAGGGGCTTTATATGGCTTTAGATTGGAAAATGAATTGGTTTTGGATAGACATATCTTTATATTCCCTTTGTGAAAGAGATAAGGCATTGGTATTCTAAATTTAAATTAAGTCATACTTATAAACACTGAGTTTATTACTTCTACTGATACGTATAGCTGCTGACATCAACGCTTATAAAACACTAAGCCTACTAATAGTTTCTATCACTTATAAATACTAGGATTTTAATCATTAGCTTATAAATACTAGATTTACTACTGATACCGACGTTTATAAAACACTAAGCCTACTAATAGTTTATATCACTTATAAATACTAGGATTTTAATCACTAGCTTATAAATACTAGGTTTACTACTGATACCGACGTTTATAAAACACTAAGCCTACTAATAGTTTCTATCACTTATAAATACTAGGTTTACTACTGATATCGACGTTTATAAAAAACACTAAGCCTACTAATAGTTTCTATCACTTATAAATACTAGGATTTTAATCACTAGCTTATAAATACTAGGTTTACTACTGATATCGACGTTTATAAAACACTAAGCCTACTAATAGTTTCTATCACTTATAAACACTAGGTTTATTATTGATACTGACGTTTATAAAACACTAAGCCTACTAATAGTTTCTATCACTTATAAATACTAGGTTTACTACCGATACCGACGTTTATAAAACACTAAGCCTACTAATAGTTTCTATCACTTATAAACACTAGGTTTACTACCGATACCGACGTTTATAAAACACTAAGCCTACTAACAGTTTCTATCACTTATAAACACTAGGTTTATTACCGATACTGACGTTTATAAAACACTAAGCCTACTAATAGTTTCTATCATTATAAACACTAGGTTTACTACCGATACTGACGTTTATAAAACACTAAGCCTACTAATAGTTTCTATCACTTATAAACACTAGGTTTACTACTGATACTGACGTTTGCTGTGGACATTGGACCAGGTTACTTTGGAAGATCTGACTTGCATAATTGTAAGAAAAGTTTCCGCGAATTACTAATCTGACAAATTACTTGAAAGTTTTATACTAACTTTACAGCATCAGAGTCGCTTTAAAATATAAGTTAGTGAAATTTAATTCTCAAAATTTGTGAGTATAAGCCTTAACAGTAGTTCTTGTAAAATTAACAGAGAATTTTGCCATATTTGGTTAAAAAAACCTTGAGAGTACTCGAGTTACATCTAGTTTTAATTACGATTAACTGGTTTGGCCGGCAAGCTACATGGAGAGTACTTGTTATTTATCTAGCTAGTACTATTTAATTATTTCTATGTTACTGATACTTAGTTACTGCATTGGACTAGTCTTATACATATATATAACGTAATGTTACCATAAAAAGCAAAATTTTGTAACACAGTATTACTGTAAAAAGCAAAATTTTGTAACATAGTATTACTGTAAAAAGCAAAATTTTGTAACATAGTATTGCTGTAAAAAGTAAAATTTTGTAACATAGTATTACTGCAAAAAGTAAAATTTTGTAACATAGTATTACTGTAAAGAGCAAAATTTTGTAACATAGTATTACTGTAAAAAGCAAAATTTTGTAACATAATATTACTGTATAAAGCAAAATTTTGTAACACAGTATTACTGCAAAAAGTAAATTTTGTAACATAGTATTACTGTAAAAAGCAAAATTTTGTAACATAGTATTACTGTAAAAAGCAAAATTTTGTAACACAGTATTACTGCAAAAAGTAAAATTTTGTAACACAGTATTACTGCAAAAAGCAAAATTTTGTAACATAGTATTACTGTAAAAAACAAAATTTTGTAACACAGTATTACTGTAAAAAGTAAAATGTTTTAGCAAATTACGATTTATTATTATTATTATGTCTTACACTAGACACACTGTTTATCTAAGTTGTAATAATCAACTCAAACTTACTGCTGAGCCATCACAGAGGTCAAATCCCGAATTTTAGTATTATAAGCCCTTTAGCTTACCGCTGAGCCACTGCAGGCATGAAACCTCGATTTTCAGCCTTATACGTCTTTAAGCTTACCGCCGAACCCATTGTAGGTGGGGTCAAAGAGCTCTCGGGATTGGTTACTTTAAAGTCAAGAAATGCATGTCAATGGTCGTTAAAAATAAGGTGTATTTATCTTTTTCTTAAAGTTTATTTTTCAAGTGGGTCTTTATGGGTAATATATTAAACATATTTGTTCCTTTAAGGCTATTTCAGAGTGGAAGGTTTTCAACTTCCGATTCTTCTCTTTAGTCAAGTTATAAAATTTTTACCTGAGCATTTTTCAAAGCGTTAACGTGTTTCGTAATTTGGAAAAATCCAGTATTTTATGATACACTTATAACGCTGGGAATATTCACATGTGTATAAATATACAGAAAAATAAAATAAAAGTTAGCAAACCTATTTAGTAGTTCCTCGCCCTAATATTACTTACTATATATCCTTGCCAATTTTTCCTATCTGATTTATGCACGCTACTCTATGGTAAGGAAGTGTATCAACTTACAAACTTCTCGAAATTTCCATTTCTACTCCGTATCAGCATAAATTACTGACATTAAAAGAACATTTAAGATTTTAGTTAATTAAAAAGTAAAAAAAAATGATTGATAACCTTTCATTAGAGTTCGTACTTTTTTTTTCCGCGTAGTAATGAATTAATAGTTCCAGGAAACGAGTAAAACTGAATCGAGAACATAAATCCTTAAAACTATTTCTGAAGGCATTTTATATGACAAAAATAAACCCACTCAAAAGAAGTGACACGCTTATAAGTAAGGTCTCTAGCACATTTAGAAATATATCTTTTGTTTCCATATTTCTAGATAACATGCGATTTAAACATTTAAATTTTCCTCTTTCGTCTTCTCAGATCAACATTCAATACGCGAAACACGAACATAATAAATAAAACGTATTTTTATAACATAGTTGAAAAAATACACAAATACAACTCTGATGAAATGTACAATTAAAGTAATTACATCCGTATGGATCAAATACTTATGTATCGTGCATAAATAAAGGATTTCTGGAATAATAAGAAATAATTATAATCGCAGACACCGATAAGTCCTTGTCTTAGGCCTAACAATAGTTAAGCCTTTATTAGCTACAGCCTTTCGATATATTGTATATTGTTTTAGTTCAATTAGGGCTAACAAACTTTACCGTAATACCTCTTACTATAAACAATAACTTATAATGTTATTCTACAACCTAACGTTAGGCCTTTTTAAAACTTTGATAGTTTTTGATAGCTAACATCCACTAAAATATGTTTACTTGCGATTTTTGTTTACATCAGTTGAAATGAAGTGCGCGCGATGCTCATTTTGATATTAAAATGCGCGCGCATTTTCAGGACAGTATTATTATAATACATAGAATGATTATACAGTAC
>NW_013667571.1:0-11046 GCF_000517525.1 Limulus polyphemus
TCAGCTCTTTGAAGCCGTAGGTGCGTTATAAATGTGACGATCAAACTCTACTATTCGGTTAGACAAGAGCATACCAACAATTGGCGGTTGGTGCTAATGACTAGTTTTCCTTCTAGTCGAGCAGTTCAAAATTCGGGACAAGTAGAGCAAGTAGCATCACGTCTCGCCCCACTGTACCCTTCGATTCACATCAGGACACGCTAACCACTAGGCCACTCCCGATCCAAGTACTAAATTAACATTAAACATTTGATTCTTTTTATGAAAAGTGTAAGGAAACTGACGGTTTTCTGAAATTATTACTAAACTTTACAATATTCAACACGGGGCGGAATTTTTCAATGTTTAATTTATCAATATCAAAAACTTGTAGTATCTATGTTTAACACCCAATTATTTGTTCATGTAACAGCAATATGAAAAAATACATAATTGTTTAAAATACATAGACCATTAATTGTAGCTACTGTTTTGTTTTGTTGTTTTTCATTTTTTGAATTTTGAAGTAATCGTCTGAACATTTACTTCAAGATTTGAAACATGAAAAAACAACAGTAACTATAGTTAATGGTCTATGAAATTGCTCTTGCGATAACATCATGATCAGCGTAACGAACTTAAACTATATACATAAATGCATAAAAAGTAATGTTTATTATAAAATGACTACAGTTGACATTATATAATGCTACGTAGGCAAGTGCGGGTTGACATCGCATGATGCAGCCCCCCCAATGGCACAGCGGTATGTCTGCGGACTTACAACGCTAGAATCCGGGTTTCGTTACCCGTGGTGGGCAGAGCACAGATAGCCCTTGTGTAGCTTTGTGCATAATTAAAAACAAACAAACACATGATGCAAGTATTTTGCGCGAAACATTTTGAATGGTCCTACGCAAAAATTCGCGAATCTTTGTGCATGGGGTTGTAGGCAGATTTACTTACACAAGCCGCAAACGAAGGGTTAAATAAACCCCTTTTGAAAACACATTGTTGTCACAAGTTCAAAAACCCTCTTTTAATTGTAGTTGTGGTTTTAAAACTATGTTTGAAAGTAGAGCAATCGATACTTCATTCAGCATGTTCACATTATACTTTAGTGACATTATATATATTTCTAATAATTATATTTGTCTAACATTGTATAATACAACCACAGAAGTGACGAATAACCAGTTATTTACTTAACGTTTCGCCACACATACATCCAATCTTAAAGCAAATTCCTACAGTAAATACAAAACTATGACCAGGATGTTTAACAGAAAGGTTGTACCACTATAACCATTTGTAATGGCAATATTAAGGTTCAGGGGGAAAGGGAAAAGGACTAGTAGATGAACTAGGGTTTATCTATACAGCTAATAAGAAATAGTTAATACAAGCTTAGCCCAATACCTGTATTTATAATAAAGCTGCATTATTATCACGACTTATCCAGTGGTGGTTATACGACGGAACTAAAGCCCACCCCAAACTTTTCAAGACAACGTTTACAAATATGTTTATTTTACAGTAATGAATAAAATAGGACTACATCCAAATATGAACCATAAATAAATAATGTAACCCCCCCTTTATTTTAATGGGTCCTACAGACCGCCCCTATTTTAGTCCCCCCCATTCTACATTTTAAGGTTTAAAATTCGGGCTCGTAGGAAGCGGTAAGAGCAGTCAGGCCATGGCCTGATCACTTTTTCATGGCATGTATAAATACAACTTATGTATTAAAACTTGCTTCTTTTAATTCAGTATATCACGTTGTATGTATGCAGTATTTGTAGTTAAAATGGCTCAAGATTCAGTCTCATAGCATTAAATTTTAAAAAAAATTCTGGGGGGCATCGCCCCCCCCCCCCCCCATAGAAATTATAATATGGTAATGGCCTGACCACTCAAAAATTGCTTCCCACGGTAATGGCACTGTCATTAAATTCATCAAGATAAACATAAAATACTTAAATAATCTGGCAGTGACCGTGAGAAAAATATATTAAGAGCATTTATATATTATATTTAATATTATATAATATATTTTATTTAATAAGTATACAATTTCATTTAACATGCGTGTCAACTAAAGCTAGTGGGAGCGCGACATGTTCAACACTCTTCGCCGAGACTTGCACACGTACTACCACCGCTACATCGTTTGTTTGTTATTCATTAAGCACGAAGCTACACAAAGGGCTATCTGCGCTCTGCCCACCACGGGTATCGAAACCCGGTTTATAGCAATGTGTAAGTCCGCAGACATACCGCTGTGCCACTGGGGGGCCCGCTACATCGTTCGACCACATAAAAACTTGCGTTAATGAAAGAAAAAATGTATATCCAGAACTGAATTTCGGCGACTACGTTCTTTCAGTAACAATCAGAAAGATAAACAGGGTTGAAATGGCCCTTGGTGTAACAGTTTTAAATTTTACCGAATATGATGCATGATTACCGTAAAAATGTGCACCCATTTCTGATGACTAAAGAAGTGGGGAAAAATACGTGAAAAACATACGGCATTACTTTAGCTCTCTCAGTCAACACGGTATAATATACAGTTTATTTTTGAAAAGTTGTTACAAGTCTATATTTTCGACAGTTAAAAGAAGAACAATAAATATGATTTTACCTTTCTGGGATAATAATTACCATACGTACTTCTTCGACCTTGGACGTTCGTATCGCGATAAGTACTTCTAGCATGTTGAAATGAAGGTTGCATGTTTGTCTATCGAATGGAAGAAAATTTAACCTAACACACGTACTTCGTAACTATCTGTGATAATGAATGAAGATCGCCAGTGAACGTTCGACACTACATTTCACAATATCAACATGTTACGAGTCCTAACTTCAACTCTAACGTGAACTTTTATATAAATCTCAGTCCGCCACCGTTATGTCCTCACCACTCCAGACCAAATACATTCGTGAGAACGGTACAGCTTGATAGGATGGACGGATGGTGCGTTAGCAACAGCTCGGAATTGTAGACTTTAGGGCCCTATAGAGGGATATGAATTGCCAGTATGTGATGACAATCCAAGATCACACCGTGCGGAACCAGCCACGCATACATACATACACACACCGCAGCCAGTCCAGTAGGTTAGCACATACCGAGCAAACGAATCAGATTTACGGAACCTGAAGACAAGTAAAACGATTGTAACATTCAGTAACAGTGTTGTCCTACTACTCAACGTATAGTTGGCTTTCCCACATTACACTTCAGGCAAACTTTATTTATTTATTTATGATTCTCAGATAACCACACATGCGTGATCACGCGTAATTTGTAATATGTGAACTTTTTATTCCTTCTGCTGACCTCACCGGCAGAAAATGGTAATGGAGTGGAAAATAATCAGCCGTAGCCGCCTACCGACTGAATGATCACGGGATTTGTGTGCTCTGATCCTATTTCTTAAAATCATTTGACGAAATTTACCAGACTTATAATAAAAAAAACAAAAAAAAAATGACAGTAGATTACACTTGAGCTACAATTAAAGCAAGTAATGTACAGCTTCGAGTGGATTTATGTAATGGATGTACCTCTACGTTTCATTACACATGTGCTGCCATCTATGTAATATACGTGTAAAAACTACTCCATGAAAATATTTAGTCTGGGACATTTTATACTGTCGTAAATTAATTATATGAGATTTCTTTCGAACGTATGCGCATGCGTGGTAGAAACTAATACTTTATTAATGAATCAGGCCAACTATTAACTACGAGTAGTTTCTACTGTATAAATATAAAAGTGATTTAACAAACCTGTTGCCAAAAATATTATAATTTTTAAATTAAGTTTGTTTGGAGTTAAGAACAAATGCTTCACAAACCTGTGATCTGCCCACCACGAGTATTGAAACCCGGTTTCTAATATCATAAGCCCGTAGACTAGGGCTCATGATAGACTAGGGGGGGGGGGGGCTAGAAATTATGATTATAAAAGGTAAAGAAAATATTATATTTCCCAGTCAAAACCTTGATGTTCAATTCTAGTGTGTGTGTGTAATATGCTAAGTTAACACCTAAAATCTTGTATGAACAGTATTTACATCAAATATTATTATCCCGTGAAATGATGTGATCACGGATGCATCCGTTACTCTCAATTCACAAGTTATGGCTTGAAAACAAACAATACCGGTGGATAGTTGACCTAATAGTAGCTCAATATTGTAGCCCAACTGGATCTCATAAGAACATCATAAAGTCAGAGATTTAGAAGAAGAAAAAATTAAGTATCCGTAGTCATTCCACTACAGGGTGATTGGGATAAACATTACGAAGTTCTTTTGTCTGCAACAATGAAGTGTTGTTGTTTGTTACTCAGTACAAAGGACTATCTATGCTCTGCCCACCACGGGTATCGAAACCCGGTTTCTTGCGGTATACGTGCCAATGGGTGGGGAGGGCTCAATGAAGTGTAAAAGAACAACCAAATTATGTTTATAATGTCATCTTACATATTTAGAAATAATTAATGGAAAACACCTATTAGACACCAAAGGTTTGGAAAAGGAGGAAAACAGGTGTAATTGAGTTGCACTAGGGTCCTATTACTTTTGGTCCACCTTGTATATCAATTCCATAAGTTACTCTTTTTTTTAACTTCAACTTCCATGGGAAACCTGTCACGGGTAATTAAAAAAATCCTTATTAATTAATTATATGCGATTTGCCAGTTTAAATTTTGTTGTTGTTTTCGTCGTGCAAAGCTACACAATGGGCCATTTGCACTCTGTCCATCGCGGGGAATCAAACTCCGTACTTAAGCGTTTTAAGTTCTTATAGTTACCCTTTATTCAACGCGAGACTCGATTCAAGTTAAAAACACGAGAAAAAAATGTCGAATAACAATAAATAGATAAGACTGGTACAGATATCCGACAGGTAGCAGCACTGCCTATGTAGGGATGACTCGGATTGTTCGTCCAAATGGTATTTTAAACATCTCCTCAATATGTCATCAGAACCTTACACTACTATACAGTGTTTCCTTTTATAACAATATATATGTGTGTGTGTGTGTAATGACTGAATCACAAGTTCTGATAATGTCTGCAAAATATTGTAGCAGTTTGAATTTATTGTTCTTTTTTTATTACATGATAATTAAAAAATAAAACAATGGTGTCAACCAATTTCACTGTGGAGACATAGTTACAAACGGACTATCCGCTTTTATATGTATTATTAACTAGCAGTAATTATAAGAAAATCATAATTCTAGTGTAAACGATGTTATCATTACCCCTTGAAGTTGGGTTTCTTACACAAATTTGGTGTTCCTTTAAAAAGCTTAAATACAGGGTGAAACAAGAATTACCAGCCAATAATAGATAAACAATAAATATTACAGTTGGAACCTCATTATATTTAGAATTTGGTTATAAATCACAACTGAGTTTAATTTATCCTATTTTGGTTTGTTAACATTCTATACCCTGTGCTATTATGTAGGGATGATGCATCATCTGTACTACTATATTGTTTACATTGTTTTGAAGAACTGGTATCAGCCATCCCTACATTTATTTCCTCTTTTGAAAAGTTTTTCTGTACTTTATATATATAATATTGATATATATATATATATATATATTTATAGATCTTTAGTAAATCTAAATTGCGCCACAAATAAACACCATAAGACGTTAAGGTTACAACAGATCTAAAAAAAAGTCTATATGCATGAATACGATGGATAAACTTGTATTTGTAGAAGTTCATCAAAATTCTGAAATAACAGATTAAATGGCGAGCATAAATATGATGTTTTTTTTGTTTTGTTTTGTTTTGAATTTCGTGCAAAACTACGCGAGGGCTATCTGCACTAGCCGTACCTAATTTAGCAATGTAAGACTAGAGGGAAGGTAGCTAGTCATCACCACCTACCGCCAACTCTTGGGCTACTCTTTTACCAACGAATAGTGGGATTGACCGTCACATTATTACACGCCCCCGCGGTTAAGACGGCGAGCATGAGGATTCGAAACCGCGACCCGCAAATTGCGAGTCGAGAGCACTAACCACCTGGCCATGCCGGGCCAATATGATTTTGTGTTTTGAAAAATAGCCTCGATATAGTAATTGATTCCAGTGTATTATGGATTACAACAGATCAAAACATGAAGCTCTGCTATAATTATTTTTTTCTATATAAATCTATAGTATATTGTACATCAATTAAACAACGCTTTTTTTTGTTGCTTTTTTTTTGAATGGCTACTAACAGATGGCGTTACTAACCAAGTAAAAACTTCTGTCAACTAGCATCAATAAGAACATCTACCATAAAATTCTTAATTTTTATTAACCATTCATATCATTCTTACAATAATTACAGTAACGAAATACTTTTGTGTACTGGAAAATAGTATGAACTTAGATAGTATAGGTTGATGTCCTGTTTCTTCACTGTGTTTCCTCTATACGCCAACATAGTATGAACTTATTACGTTATCTTTAAAACACCACAAACATATTCTCCAGTAAACTGCTGCTGAAACAAATGGACGATCAATGATATTTTACCATATAGTGATTGATGCCTTATCTGTGGATGATCAATTAAAAAATCCAAATCATTACGTGTAACTTATAATTATGAATGTTCAACTAAGCTGAGGTAATAAAAGGTCATTAATGAGAAACAAGTTACTTGATTTCAGACTAAATTTCTACAAGTGACCTTACCCTTAAAAAAAAAAAAGAAGTTTTTTTTTATCTTTTATGTAGTTGTTTTGATGTTCATTAATGTATTTGCGATGTAACACCACGTACGGTAATTTTTACATTTCTATTTTATATTAGATTGAACTGTGCATTATATTATGTCTATTAAAAGGTCGTATACGATCTATTTTGTAATAATGTAATGCTATATTATCGTGAAAGGTTTAATTACATAATAATGATATTCTTGTGTGCTTATTCTACCACTGAGGTTCTTATTAAAGGGTCCTTTTTATTTGAATCTATATTGTAAGCTTATCTTGATTCTGAGATTACATTAATGATAAAGCCATTATGTTATATCAAATGTAAAAGTGACAGATTGCTATTATTGAAACATATTTTGTGTCAAAAGGTGTTTATGCAATTGTGATTTTGATTTATTTCAGTTGTAATGTTTAATATCCATTATAATATTTGCTAAAGGGTCACGTTGTCCTTGTTGCATGTAAGTGTTTACAGGTGCAAGAGAAAGTTACTATACTCCTTGGCCATTGTATAGAATTTTTGGTTTTAAAGTTAACCATTGGCTTGAGGGCAAGTGTGAAGTAAAGGAGAGAGGAAAGGTGTGGTATATAAACATACTCTGCATTTTATAGCTTATTGTATTAATATTGTGTTACTCTAGAGTTATCAGTTTTTCTGAGTATGTATAGCTGTTTTTGTTCATTTGTCATTCTTTGGAGATAACAGCTCTTCTGCCCTTTGAGATATATGGCTGAAATGCTGCACATTATACAAGGAGATCAACAGTAGTTTTCTCGATTGGTCAGTCACGGAATACCTCGAGGTTGTAATCTCCCTTATGTTTTGATGGGACTGACTTACAGTGACAGAGGTACAACTTTTATATACATTTCAAAGGCACTTATTTCATCTTTAAAATTTCTGTATTAAATTAAGAAAACAAAAGAAACATTACATTTATGATGCATCAAGACCCTATTACTTTTGGGCCATCTTGTATAATCAATTCCTTAAAATGCTAATACTTTTTTTAACTTCTGCGGGCAACCTGTCATAGGTTTGTTTGAAGTTAAGCACAAAGCTACACAATGGGCTATCTGTGCTCTGCCCACTACAGGTATGAAAACCCGGTTTCTAGCACTGTAAGTCCAAAGACATACTGCTGTGCCACTGGAGGGAAGGGGGGGGGGGGCTGTCATAGGCATTATAAAAATTATTTTTGATTAATTCTGTATGATGTTTAAATTTCAGTGTTGTCTGTAATACTATGATCTCTTAGCTAACTTTCCCTCTCTCTCTCTGAAGACCTCAGTTTGGTAAGGGAAGTTTAACTTCTTTCTGCAATACTGTCCTAAAGTTTAACCTGCATTGTTAACTAATGTGGAGAGATAACTATATAGTATGGGCACTATCCTTTGTCCTTACACACAAATTATTTTGATTGTGTTTGTGACTTTCAATAAAGATTGTTTCATTTTGTTTTAGTGCATTTGTATTCAGTCTCCTTTTTTTCTCAAACTCAGTAAAAGTCAGAGTACTCAGAATTAATGTGTAATAAATATATTGTTGAATCTCCTGTTATTCTATGGACCTAACTCACCACTCTGTGCAAATTAATTTTATCTGGAAATACACACACTAAAGCTACCAAAACTAAACCTCCATATGGAAATGCAAACAAAAAAAGTTGCATACAAAACACAGTACTTATAAACTGCAAATCCTCATACAAATATAAAGCACTTTTAATCCTATTCTTTTATTTAAAATCGTACTTTGTACATTCCAGAACATAGAAATAAACACGAAAATAAGAACTGTCTACAAACATGTCTGCATCATGCAAAAATTAGTTAGTTTTAATCAAAACCCTCACATGAGTAAAAAATATCCACAAAACTTGATATAAATATTCTACAAATCTTTACAAGTAACCAATTCATAAAATACTGCTTTTTAATTATTTCAAATTAAACGTATTTTAATTCCAATGCTATAAAAAGCAGCTTATTACTGTAATTATTAGCAAAATTACATAGTTTCTGTCTTTAACCTGGTGTTAATAAAATAGATGCAATAGCACAAATGTGATTTATTAATAAATGACTAGTATTATTGCTAATTCCTCTTCAGTTGGTTATATTTTCTTTCATAGTTTGTATCTTGATTTATATCATACAGAACAATGAAATGTTCACTCAATCAAAGCAAACCTCCTTTCTCCTTCCACAAACCAAGTTTGTAATGAAATATAATATTACGTATTTGGAAAGCTGAAAATGAACTCAAAAGGCACCTTTGAAATATCTTGATGACAGAAAATTATTACTTTTGTTACCATGGCCTTAGGTTTCAAAACAAAAAAGTATATAACTAATAATAATGATAATAAATTTGTTTTGAATTTACTTACTGATTAAGTATTATTTTAAGTTACAACTTTTATAGTAAGGAAAATTATTCTTTAGAAGGTCACTGAAAATGATCGCACCAGTGATTGAAAAATCATACCTGTTCTAAAAAATAATCTTCCTAACTTTAAAAGCTGTAACCTTTAATAAAATAATAATATTCACCCTCTAATATAGCATGATAAGTTACAGGGAAGATAAACTATCCACATGTAAAACTATAACCATCAAAAAATGTTTACGATAAAATAATAACGTAAGGTCAACTGACCTACCTTTTTTATTAAACAATTCAATTCTAATATTAAATTGTCATAAAATGAAAGCAAGAGTTATTCTTCCAAACAGTTATAACAGACATTGTATTTTTCAAACAGAGTTAACCTCAGAAACAATATTCTATGCAAGAGGATTCTTAAAATATTGCATAAACAGTACAAAGCTTTTCACACAGTTCATCCTAGTAAGTTCAAAAGGACTTATCATAAAAAACCTTATTCAGTAAAAAAAAAAAATCACCATATTGAGTGAAAATGTTATGTATGTTAGTACGAAAAAATATATAAATTTTAACGTCCACTAGAATCTAATTACTTGAATGATAAGCAAAATGAAACACCCGCATACTGAAAAGTAGATGGTAATTAAATAACGGTAGGACACCATTAAAATGAGATTATTTCCATACCATAATGAAATCTTGTGTATTCAATAAGTTTATTGTATGCAATTTAGTTTCTGACAAACTTCAGTTCTTATCAACTAATGAACATGTGTACGACCATTCATAATATACCAAATTATTTTAATTGTACTATCTGATTATAGCTTACAAATTAAGTCTAGATACCTGCTACTTTTCAAGTATTATGTAAAGTAAGTAGACAGTCACGAACAGCAATTTCATAATCTAAGTATTTAACATAACATAATGTTTAGGGACAACAAGGGACCTATTGGTCCATCTCGGCTGTTCCATCCTCCAAACTGAACTAAAACTATCAAATAAATTAATTAATTAAAAAAATAATAAAATAAATATCTTAAAGTCAGCCCTTATCATTCATTTAATTATTAAGCTTTTTCTTAAACTCACTTAAATTTACTGCCTCCACAACATCTGAAGACAACCCATTCCAAAAGCCAACCACCCTGTTAAAAAATAAATAAAACTGTTGTAGCTGAAGATGACTCCTACCTTGCCAAAATTTATATTTGTTTCCCCTGTCCTACTATTCTCGCCGTTAAGTATGAAAAAAGATGATGTATCAACACAATCAATTAGCCTTTACAACTTTAAATACTTCAGTCAGATCCCCTCTACTATTCTTTTTTTCAAGAGAAAACACTTTCAGAGATCTTAATATTTTCTCATATGATAACCCTCCATCCCAGGCACCATTCTAGTAACCCTTCTCTGAACCATTTCCAACAATTCAATGTCCTTCCTAAGGTAAGGAGCCCAAGACTGAACACAATACTTCAAATGTGACCTACCCAGAGAACTAAATAAAGCAATTATAACCTCTTTAGACTTGTATTCAGTACTACTGTAGATACACCCTAAAATCCTATTTGCCCTACCACTAGCAACATCACACTGCTTGGATGGCTTAAGATACAGATCAACCACTACACCAAGATCCCTTTCTTTCATAACACTGTTAAGGTTATTCCCATCCAAAGTATACTTATAATTCAAATTATGATAACCCACATGCATTATCTTGCATTTATTGTAATTAAAACACATCTGCCATTTATTCACCCTACTCACTAAATGACCCAGATCCTTTTGTAAAGCAGCATCCTCCTCCTCACAGCCAACAACACTAAGACCTTAATATCATCAGCAAACTTAAGTAATTTATTGACCATTCCTTCATCTATGTCACTGATGTAAATCAAAAAAGAA
>NW_013667571.1:11298-29768 GCF_000517525.1 Limulus polyphemus
AGCAGACTTATAAAGTTAAAAATACCACAGATACTAACGGATAGTAAAATTAATAGAAATGATTATTGGTAGTGAAACTTTTCAGAGAGCAGAATTAACCTGGACACAAATGGGCAAAATAATAAATATGATTCAAGAACTTAAGTTTATCTGGAAATAATGATTCCTAATATAAAAAAAATAAATATTTCATTGTTTATCTAATTGGAATCTGTGATAAAAAATAAAATAAATAAAAATAACTGATCTATCATAAAACATAGAATGAAAATTAATCTAAAGCTGTCAAACTGAACAACACAGGACTGGCAAACAATACTGTTATAACATTAATTGGTGTAGTGGAATTGAACAAAATGTTGATTAAAGCTTGATAATTCTTCTTCAAAGTAAAAGAGATGGGCATTAGGCCGAGGAAAATGTTCTTCATCTAAGACATTATAAATAAGGAATGTGCTAAAATGTTGCCTTGCAGTTATTCAGTGTACAATGCATTGTTTAAAAAGTTCATAAATTGTTTGTCTGTAACTTTAATGGCTTATCTGTGAAGTATGTGATATATAACAGGAATCATGTACACATTTATCAAAAAGTTGGATGAAATTGGACATTCAAAATAAAAATTAATATAAATATCCCTACAACACACACCTTTTCCTTTTAATCAGTATTTTTATGTTTTAAGAAGCTTTTCTATAAGCTTAACATTCTCTAATTTAATATCTAAAGGGTGTCATTCATGTCTAAAACTGATTGTTGAATAAGATTGATTGACACTTTTGTTCTGTAAATAATAATAGATAGAAATATTTAAAAAAACAACTATTTACATATCAGTAACAACTACAAATAGATAAAATAACAGTAACACAAATCAGTAATGAATTAAGGTAATTTAATATAGTTTATCATGAATGCATTCAAATTACACAGACCAAAACTAAATTTATACCAGCTGCAGAAAAGCTGCAAAAGTATAAAACTGGAAGAATATAACAGCAAAAACCTGTGATAGCCTCTCAGTTTTCATCCACAGACTTTCGTTTTGGAAGTTATATTAATTGTTGTCAAATTATACATGAGGGTAAGTGTATTATAATAATAATAATATAGCAATATTTACATGTTGTCACTTATTGGTAGTTTGGTGCATTATTTGATTTAAAGTACACAGGTGGATAAGAAGGTTTATAAACATATTATTTTTATTAGTATTGTGAAGTTACTACCTTGGCTACAACCAACCATAGTTTGTTTGTTTGTTATGGATTTCGCGCAAAGCTACACAAGGGCTATCTGCGCTAGCTGTCCCTAATTTAGCAGTATAAGACTAGAGGGAAGGCAGCTAGTCATCACCACCCACCACCAACTCTTGGGCTACTCTTTTACCAACGAATAGTGGGATTGACCGTCACATTATAACGCCCCCACGGCTGAAAGAGCGAGCATGTTTGGTTGGACAGGGACCAACCATGGATGGATGGAGATAGGTAAGTTCGTTTGTAATGATGAGAGTTTAATAGCTCAGGCTTTAAACCATCCCCTTTCATTATTGTTCTTGAGTCACTTGTATAACAGTTTTCGCCTGAGGTTTAGTGAAAAAGGACGTCTCCAACACTTTTCAGGAGCTATTTCAACAGTTATTCTTCCCCAAGTTTAAACCTTTTGCAGCAATTCTCCAACTGCTACCTACTTTTGTTTTTAATTTTTTCTGCATTATTTGAATGCACACCTGATTGATTATATCAGAATGATGTACATACGGAAACGGATATGTCTACATCTAAACTATATCTCCGTGTACTGGCTTACACTACGTAGATCAGTACAGTTCTCACAGTTAATATATTTGGGGTTAGAATATTATTGAGGTAAATATAAGCATCTTGAAAATTAAAAGTTTTTAAATCTTTGAGTCACAGTTTCGCTACAATGACTCCCAAACTAAGAGGTGTGAAATGCAGGAAGGGTTAAATTAAAACAGTTCCACACAAGACAAATTATGATTTCACTTTAATTATTGGTGCATAATTTGTAATTATGCTAAAAATACATTCTGTATTTATTACACCTAGTATAAATTAGGAGGCTAACAATATAAATAAACAAGTTATCAAATTTTAATTATATTGTTTTACCAGCTACTAATTCAATCCATCAGCACTTTTCAAGACTATTGATTGAGTTTTGTTTGATTTTTCAATACATTTAAAATATAGTTCATTCCAGGATTCTTTTATTTTCTTTACTGAAATTACACATTTTGGTGAGGGAAAAGAAGCATTCACAATGAATAGTTCACTATAGTTTGCAAAATCAAGAACTGGTTTAGTAAATAGTGTTTTTAAAAGAAAAATACTAAAATAGAGAGAGAGAGAGAGAGAATGTGCTTGTGAATATCTAAAAAATACACAAAATAATTGTAATATTATATTTCTGTTTAAAAAAATTTAGTAAATTTACATTTGTTCACATGTTTATCAAGCATTAAAAAGGTGAAGCGTGATCAGGTTAGATAGATATGATGTTTACCTCTGCTAAATACTATTGATGGCACTAATATGCTGAAAATTATAAACAGAAAATAAAAATAGAGCACAACAAAACAAAAGCACTCACCGATGGATGAGAATATCCCCTATAAGGTAGTAATGGTGCTAAAGTTCTATTGTATGAAGCAGCGAGGTAGGGATTTAGAGAGCCTTGTGGCCGAAACAGAGAAGCACAAAACATCGGAGAAGATAGAGTTGGGCCTGGCCAACGTGGCTTGTTACTGCTGTATGATGAATGCTACAAAAGAAATAAATTAAAATATGCTTTTTAATTCCAACTCCCACGTAATTTGTTTTTCTCATACAAAATTTAACCACTATAACACTCTAATCTGATCATATACAAATTAAATATGCTTCAAATGTTAAGACAATCCGTAATCATTCAATAGACTGGAAATGAACAGCTTTAAAATCACAAGATTATTCTTCATTCAAGAAAAGTATCAACAGTTTATAGAAGTGTTAGTAAGATTTGTGACTTGTTAAAGGGGGTGAAACATGAGACCAACACATATCAAAAGGTGCTGTCCAAACACTTTTAATACCACAGTTTATTAGACAAAGGCAATTATTTCCTATGTAAAAAATTGAAAAATATCTATTATAAAAGGACAAAACAGTGTTACAAAAAAAAATACTGGTTATTTTCTGAAGAAGAATGAAAGTGACTGTCTTCTATAGGAGAATGAAACAAAAAATTACAGTGGCTATATGCTACAGGAGAGGAAAAAATACGTGTTTACTAAAGGATAATAAAACAATGATTACCTACTACCGAAGAATAAAAGTGATTATGTACTACAGAAGACCAAAATGGTGATTACCTACCACTGAAGAATCAAAGTGATTATGTAATACAGAAGATCAAAATGGTGATTACCTATTACCTTAGAGTAAAAGTGATTATGTAATACAGAAGATCAAAATGGTGATTACCTAATACCGAAGAGTAAAAGTGATTACGTACTACAGAAAATCAAAATGGTGATTACCTACCACTGAAGAATCAAAGTGATTATGTACTACAGAAGACCAAAATGGTGATTACCTACCACTGAAGAATCAAAGTGATTATGTACTACAGAAAACAAAATGGTGATTACCTACCACTGAAGAATCAAAGTGATTATGTACTACAGAAGACCAAAATGGTGATAACCTACCACCAAAGAATAAAATTGATTATGTACTACAGAAGACCAAAATGGTGATTACCTACCACTGAAGAAGAAAAGTGATTACGTAAAAGAGTAGTTATATCTACTACAGAAGAGTAAAAGAGTAGTTATAACTACTACAGAAGAGTAAAAGAGTAGTTATATCTACTACAGAAGAGTAAAAGAGTAGTTATATCTACTACAGAAGAGTAAAAGAGTAGTTATATCTACTACAGAAGAGTAAAAGAGTAGTTATAAACGCTGCAACACAAACAAGTAAAGTGATACTAGTTGGATAAGTCTGATAAAGATTTGCAATCCCTACTTTAGGTGGCACATTTATACTGCTTCATTTAGCTATACCATCACAATGCCAACCAAAGTAGGGATTGAATGAAATCTATCCAACTGGTATCACTTTACTTGTTTGTGTACTTTTTTATTGCAGCATTTATTTTGTGTTGGATACTTCTTATAACAATTCTACGAATAACCAACAATCCATACTTTTTGTTAAAATGTTAATTTTTTTTCTCTATACATATATATATTATATATATAAATAAGACAAAAATATAATGAATATCTATACAAATGCTTTTATAATATTTATGTACAGAATAATTTTAATTTTAAACAAGTATTGAAATGTTAAAAATGTTTTTTTTTGTATGAAACTCCACGTTTGTAGTTTATTTAGATATATAGTTTCAAAGGAAAGGTTGATAAATACACACATACACCACTTACAGCGCTGTTGTTATGATAAACAATCCCCACAGACTTTAAAATAACGATTTCGAAATTCTCGGTGAAATGTTAGGTAAGAGGGGAAGGAAACCAACATGTTCGTGTAACAGCTGCGTAATTAATACATAATTTCTTTCCTGCAACATTTGACGTAAATGAACCATAGTGTAGATTTTTTTTTTTTTTTTTACAACAAATAACGATTACTTTGCCATTCGAGCGAGTCGTGTGTGTTTGTGCAACCTCTACTATGTGCAGTTCGGTCGAAAGTTTTCCACCTGACACGTGCAAGACGATTAACACAAGCTGAAACAAGCTTTCGTTTTCTTCTTGTTTGTTCGATCGCTCTTAATGAAGACTTATGTTCTAAGACAATCAAATTTCAGGACAGGAAAAATATGGAATAAAATAGAAGACAAATATTAAGACAGTTTTTATCTTAACGTCACAACTGGACTCTTAAAACCAAATAAGTTGGAACACAGTATAGATTATACGATATTTCAAATTCTCTGGTATAAACGTAATTTTTCTGTGTTAATAAAATCGCAAAAAAAGGCTCCGTGTTTACTTTTAACGACGTGAAACAGTACATTTCTATAGAAAACACACACACATACATTGTATTTTGTTAGTGATCATTGTTTAGAGGCGAATCTTAAACGGATTCTTTTTTAGCTATATTTTTAGTGGCTCAGCGGTAAGCTTGAAGGCTTATAATGCTATAAATCGAGGTTAGATACCTGCGGTGGACACAGTGTATCTTAACAGCGACACAAATACACATATAGGTATTCATACAAACACAAAACTACAAAATAAATACACTATCGTTAACTGCAACAGCTGTTCAATAAATACATGATTTATTTCCTGTAGCCTTTAAAAAACGAATGTAAATTTATCACAGATAAAAACTGCTACTTTAACATTCACATATGTACTGTACATTTCATAGAAACCCTCTTAGTGTGTGAGTGAGTGTGTGTGTGTGTGTGTGTGTGTGTGTGTGAGATAAACTTGTCTAATTAAATTATTCTCAGAACGCATCAACCACACAGTACGTTTTGTTTTTATTGTACGACTCTGTGTTAATTAGTAAAATATAACAACTACCGTCAATTCATACGAGATTAATGTGATGTCCGTTTGAACAACATCCGGGGTTCGATTCCCCGCGGTGGACGTAACAGATAAGCCAATGTAGCTTTGCACTAAAACAAACACGTACACCCTTTCAAACGATGTAAAGATATAACTACTATCATCGATTAACACTAGGTTACTTTGACGACATTGTGGAATTTGAAAAAAATATAAACACTGTCGTATAATCACACTAATGGTTCTGTAGCTGGACCAAACCCGAACACCAAACCCAATATAAACACTGCCGTATAATCACACTTGCATATTCCTGTGGAAATTAGTAAACATATAATCACCACCGTACGTAAATTCTCACTAGGTTATTGTGGCGCCCCTTTGAAAATTACCAAAAATGTTACTATTACCGTTATAACAGAGCTTGGTCACTCTTAACCTCCATATGGAAATTAGTAAAATATAATCACTGCCATATGTACATTCACAACAGTTTACTGTGACGTTTCTGTACAGATTAATAAATATATAATCACTGCCATATGTACATTCACAACAGTTTACCGTGACGTTTCTGTACAGATTACTAAAAATATAATCACTACCATATGTACATTCACAACAGTTTACTGTGACGTTTCTGTACAGGTTAATAAAAATATAATCACTGCCATATGTACATTCACAACAGTTTACTGTGACGTTTCTGTACAGATTAATAAAAATATAATCACTGCCATATGTACATTCACAACAGTTTACTGTGACGTTTCTGTACAGATTAATAAAAATATAATCACTGCCATATGTACATTCACAACAGTTTACTGTGACGTTTCCGTACAGATTAATAAAAGTATTATCACCATACACACATTTACGTTCGCCTGTTTGTGAGTGGGAGGTGAGGAGTGCAATTGTGAATACAGGAATATATAAATTATATATGAAAAGACACTTTCTTAAAATAAGGAAGTTTTAAAAACTACCGTGCGAATATTACTACGATTAAGTAATGCAGTACAACAACTGACATGGGAAAATGACGTGTACATTATATACACAAATAGGTCAGAGTGGGGAGCTGCGACAGCGTGCAGGCTACAAAAGGATTTGTTTGTTTTAGAGCAAAGCCACATTGGGCCATCTGCTGTTTTCACCGCGGTGAATCGTACCCCTGATTTTAGCGTTATAAATCCGTAAACTTATCGCTGTCCCACCAGGGGAACGCTGCAAAAACGAACAAGTAGAGGTGTTGATTCTACGCCGAAAAGTAAACAGAAAGACAGACTACACAACCGAAACTTGCTGTTGCTGTTTGTAGTTAAGCAGAAAGCTATCTGTGCTCTGACCACCACGGGTATCGAAACCCAGTTTTTAGCATTATAAGTCCGCAGACGTACCACTGTGCCACTGGGGGGCTATTAAAAGGTAGTTTGTTGTTGTTGTTGTTTGTTATTAAGCACAAAACTACACAACGGGCTATCTGTGCTCTGCCCGGTTTCTAGCAGTGTAAGTCTGCAGACATGCCACTGGGGGGCGGGGGGAGCGACCGAACATTTGTGTAGTTCATTCTCTTTCTTGTTACTTTGAACGTGGAATTAATTAATTAATACACCCATGTTTTTTTGTATTCGAACACAGATTTGTATAAAACAGGCAAAAGTCTTCTCATTTCAGACATAAGAAATCCAATGTTGTTGGTTGTTTTGTTTGTTGTTGTTGTTTTGTGTTTGTATGTTTGTTTTGGGGGGTAGTGGCTGTTCCAAAGCACTTCATCTTGCTGTTTATAAATTATGAAAACATGTCTGAGTGTTTTGGGCTCGGCATGGCCAGATAGTTAGAGCGCTTGACTCGCAATCTAAGGGTCGCGGGTTCGAATCCCCGTCCCACCAAACATGCTCGCTTTTTCAGCCGTGGGAGCGTTATTGCGTGACGGTCAATCGTACTATCTGTTAGCAAATGCGTAGCCCGAACAGTTGGTGTTGGGTGGTGAGGACTAACTTCCTTCCCTCTAGTCTTTCGCTGCTAAATTAGGGACGGCTAGCGCAGATAGCGAAATTCGAAACAAACCAAAACTGATTGCTTCGCCTTATTTTATAAGTGTCTCTGATCAGTTATCCCGTCCTTGAACCTACTTAATTAATATTTCACCCCCACCCACCACACTTACCTTATTAAACATCCAACGAATTTATTGTTTTATCTTTGTACGTTTGCTATATTTGCCGCTAGCTAAAGAAGAGATTTGATTCATTCAATACAAAATGACTGTTTACACATCAGAAGTACATTTAAAAATTCAGTTTCATTAAAAGCATTGAAAAACTCAGGCAGCAATACCCTCTCTCTTAGGGGAGGCGCAAAGAGGCATTAGATACGGTAAACCGGATGCCAAAATTAAAATATTTATAAACCATGATACGGGAATGTAGCCCACAGTTATGGTTACATTTCATGCAATAAAACAGTGCGACTAGTAAGTGGATGGTCGAGATATCACGAGATTTTTTTCCTTTACACATTCAGCATGTTGCTTTCAAGTTTTGGACATTACTGTGCATTTCCTAGCTTGTCAAATACACGAGTGATATCGCTAAATGATGGGGATGATGAATAAACTAGTGGTTCTGTAGCTGGACCAAACCCGAACACCAAACCCAAAACTAAAGTACCACAAGAAATATTTAAAATTTATTTTCACTTAAAAGAGTTGTTAATAATGAGGTACAATCACGTGAAGACATTTTAATAAAATTACAAGGAATTCAGAAACTAAACACCTAAGGCATGTTGATAGAATCACCGAGTTCTTCAAGTGATAAAGTGACTTGCTTGAAAAGTGTGTCACTGTTCCAACAAAAGTCTTGAATTCTTCTTTAGAGGCATCTTATTTGACTGAAGCCAGACAATTTAGGAGACATTAGTTTTCCCTGTTGTTATAAAAATGTACGAGATCATGCATGGAGAGAAGTATGGTGAAACCCTTAAGTCTATCCCTTTATCAAGTTTTCTGACCTCAGTGAATTATTGGAAGAAAATTAGTTAAATCGTGGTCTCACTCGTAACATCGTTTCTTTCCATCTCGAAAAACTGCAGATCAATTTCAAGAAACAGCGGAAGAACACGTTGGATCCGGAATTTATTTAATGACAGAATAACGTCTCATATGCCAATGGCAGCTCAGAAGCTCATAGAACTACCCACTCATAAAACTCTTCGAACAGAATTCAAGTCAATACTTCTTGAGAACTTCTGGGTGCTAGTTCGTAAAGAATACCCTGAGCTGTCAAGAAAAGGTATGGACGTGTTTTTTACCTTTCATATCAACATACCCGTGCAAGTCAGCGTTTTCTGCAATCAAAACAAAACAGCGATCTCGTCTGCAGGTAAAGGCATATCTACGAGTTGCTGTGTCAACAATTTAGCCAAGGATGGATCTAATCTTAATCCATGCTCAAGTCCATCCTACCCATTGAATTGGTGAGTAAACTGAGTTTGCCTTACGCTATGCACCACTATAAGACTTGTTTTATTTTTACATGAGGTGCGGGTAGGGTGGGGGACTCCATAAAAATAATTTACTTAATATTCACACCGTCTTAAACTGGCTTTCCTGTGTAAATTATTAAATGTTATCCCACCGAGTTTTATTGGTTTTCTCAGGCATAAATTTACATTACTCTCAATGCACCCCCCCCCTCAGTGGTAAGCCTGAGGACTTATCACGCTAAAAATATGGTTTCGATACCCACAGCAGGCTCAAAATTGATAGCCCATTTTGTAGCTTTACACTTATCAACAAACAAGCACACAATTCTCTTAATACATTAGTAGGAACACAGAAAGTAGCTCGCAAAATATAATTTTTGTTAAAACGTCTTAGAGAATCAAAATGTTCAACTCTCAGAAACAGGAAATAAAGATTTACACAATGCTTATTTCAGGAAAGTACTTACGTGTTTTAACGAACGACTGCTTGAGTATC
This sequence comes from Limulus polyphemus, assembly GCF_000517525.1. Lineage (NCBI taxonomy): Eukaryota > Metazoa > Arthropoda > Merostomata > Xiphosura > Limulidae > Limulus > Limulus polyphemus. Next base: position 20,853 of record NW_013667571.1, read on the forward strand.
CTTCAAAACGTATGCGCTAAGACGTTGGTGAAGGATACTCAACATCAGTTGAAAACTTGTATCGATTTTAGTACGATACCCACGAATATTAACAACAACAAAAATTCTTTGATGAGAGAGAAAGAGTAAGGACAAGAGCTGCACAGATGCTGCGGGTCAGTTTTTGTTACCAGCATATGGTTAAAAGAGGGAAGCTGACGGCAATGTTCAGTATAATCCTAAAGAAACTTAATGACAGTTTCAAAACACGTGGCACAGTGAGAGTGTGAATGTACATGTATTAACTGTTGTAATATACAAATGTATTGAGTTTCATACTCTTAACACAAAGCGAACAAAATCTTTAGCCTGTATTGTCCAACAATTAAATGAAACGCCTTCAAAACTTCCTTGCAATCCTTTCTATAGAATTATATACAGCTTATAAAAAATGAGTAGATTATAAATACTTTAGAATTTTATCCTGACACAGTATTTCAACTTATTTTATACCTTTTGTTTTCTATAGAGGTCCAAATTTTTTATCCAATTTGTCCACCTATTTTGTGTATAAGTCAGACGGGAACTTACTGATTTAATTCCTATATCTTTATCAAAATGAAAACAAAGTAAAAATGTCTTTAAAACATATACATCTCGGGACCACAGCAACCAATAGTTTTGTTTTTTTTAACTGGGGTGGGGGAGTAATCGATACAATAAGACTTACCTCATTTTTCTGAGTTTTCTTGCATGTATACGATGTGTTTGTACGAAAAGCCATATTTATTGGGTACGGTGATACTTACGTTAAGATTTAATTTTTAGAAATAACGAAACCACGTTTTTCAATAACAAAAAAAAAAAAACAAACTCAAACGCTCGTTATATTGTACGATATTATTCAGCAAACTTTGCAACAACTGTGTTTGACTTCCTGTTGTTATGCTGCGTATTCAGTCAGCATTAATTAAAAACCCTAAACTCAAGACAACCGAGTCGCACGAGATCAACTAACAAATGAAACTCGTTTCCCAATACGGTCTTTATGAACAATGTTATATCACCCTTCAATGTGTCTCATTACCGTAACTGTCGCATTACTTGCGTTCAAGAGTTCAGCTTCACAATACTGCACCGTAATGTATTTGGTTAACACCTACGGCTATCCTACACGCAGTGAAGCTTACTTGCAGGGGAATTGAGCAGTTGTCACAAAATAATGATGGAAACATGATGTTCGTTTCAAAAATAAATAACAACAATAATCAGAACATTAGATAAATAATAACGAATGAAAACTAATTAAACCGGAAAGCAACGAGAATAAATATAACAAACTACTTTAAACATAGTTTCTTCTACCTCAGACAGCGCCCCCACACAGCATGGGTGGAAATGTGCCAACTTTGATTCTATGTTATGCGAAAATATATTATTAATGTTACGTGGAAGACAATAATATAAGTGTTGATTTTTTAGTCTTATTTTCTTTAAATTTTAAGAAATATACGTAATATACACGCATACTTAAATAAAAAAAGATCCCGTTTCACAAACAAATTCTGAGGCACAACATTTAATAAGTGCCCAAAACTTAAATCCACTTATATTCGCATAGCATCGGGTTGAATTTGGTAGTATTTGAGAAATATTGACACAGAAGCTCCACAACCGGCTTACTTTTTCGGATACATCACACAGCAACTGTAACCCTAAAACAGCTAGTTTAACTTACACTGCACCTATTAGTTACAGTAAATGCAGGAATTTTACAATTAACTTTCGTTTTATTCATTCGAGTTTTAAATGCAAGAAAACATTTTATTGGAACACTCACGTAAAACTGTCAAAAGTATATAAATAATAACCACGTAAATATGACGTTTAAAATAAAATTAAGGTACATATACAATAACTTTATTTTTTATAGAAAACCAGTTGATTTTGTTTGTTTGTTTGTAATTAAGCACAAAGCTACACAATGGGTATCGAAACCCGGATTCTAGCGTTCTAAGTCCGCAGACATTCCGCTGTGCCACTGGGGGGGGGGGGCAAACCAGTTGATTTTGTTTGTTTGTTTGTAATTAAGCACAAAGCTACACAATGGGCTATCTGTGCTCTGCCCAACACAGGTATCGAAACCCGGATTCTAGCATTGTAAGTCCGCAGACATACCGCTGTGCCACTGGGGGGGGCAAACCAGTTGATGTTCAAAATTCCAAAAGAATTTCCCAACGTACTTTTTAGTACTATATGTATATATGGTCACTATTAAAAAAACAGGTGGGAAAAATTAAACAGGAGAGAACATTAGGCAGGAAAAGGAAGAAAAAAAATAGTAAAAGTGAAAACCAGAAAGCAATGAATATATATATATGTGATATTGTTCTTTCAACACAGTTTCTTCTATCTCAACACCAACAGTAACTCCCTGTATGTCTGCCACAAGACACAATAATAATTTTACATCCCATTAAGCAGATGCCATACATGTGGAAGTTGGGATCATATTTGGATAAGAAAATTCTAAAGCTCTTGCCCAATCCTAGATTGCACTGCATGGACTGTTATTGCTCCCTGTAGCATGTCCAATAAGATTCACACCAGGAGATCTTGCTGGCCAATCCATCTTTTCGATCCTTACTTGATCCATACTTGCCGTAGTGGGAATGGTCACAGTTCAGAGTGAAGTTTGGCCTGACTGCATCAGCTTAAGATTTCACTATCAAATGGAGAATCTCATCTTGGAATCTTAACTGCAAAGAGGGTGCTATTCTAGATGACATGCAAGTCTGTCCTTACTGTATACTGATTACAGTCCAAACTGTGACAAATCATCCTCCATATCTATATACTGACCTTTCTGAAGGGTTGTGAATCTCATGTGCTTCCAACCGTGTTGTCTCCTCAACTTACCACTGGTTTGGTACTGATATCATATATTGCTCTACGTTCGCTATGGAACCTAGGACATCCTTTAATTTCATGTTCTCAATTATCAAATGTGTCTCAAAGTCTTGTCTCCCCCTGATTAATGGAGTGTCACTGTGTCTTATGACAAACCATATACGGTACTTACTGATCATATGCCAACAAACAGGGAGTGACTTTTTACAAAAAATTCATGACTTTGAATTTTCACAAACATTTTTAGTGAGAAGGCACTTTCTACTGCTACAAACTTGTTTCACAAAGCTACACAATGGGCTATTTGCAACTCCTAACTTTGTACTGATAAACTACAGTGAAGACAGCTAGTCAACAACACTTATCAACTTTCTGACTGGACTGTGGATTTGACCATCACTCTTGTTGTGCACCATGGTACCAAAGTGTAGAATGTGTTTCTGTAGCAAGGTGATGTGAACAATGAACCCTTAGATCCACAGCTCATGCACACTAACCACCAGACCAAGCCTGGTCCCTAATTTGAATACTAAACCACAAAACTTTAGCAGAATTTATAATTGATCTTTCCATATACATACACACACACACACTGCAAATTCGAAAGTATGGTTCACACTAGGCCACACCCAGCCTCGTAATCAGTCTTATAGATGACTATACGAACCTTCATTATTTTGCATCATTTTCCATGGGTTAAATTGTTTATTATAACACAATTAGTCAATCATGAAATGGCACAGTATGAAACTCCCCCTTTGATGGAAATCTTGATCCTCAACAAAAGTTGAATATTATGATACACGCTCTGTTAGGAATTAAAAATTAAATTTTTGGGATACTCCAAACAAAAATCCAACTCGTGTAAAATGACTGTCACTTTTATAATGCGTCCACAGGTAAAAGTGCGAGCCAAGACTTGGATTACCTGATCTAAATCCAGCCGCACTAACTAATAGGCAACATCTGGCTCATCAAGTTACTGATTGGATTTCTAAGTAATTGGTAAACAAGGCGATTTATTCTTAAGTTGAAATAAAAATGGTAAACCTGCATAATATAAAAATTGACAAAAATGAAAACTATGTAGGTTTACCATGAAGTACAGGACAATCAAAAAACTTGGTATAGCTTGATTACCACAACCTTACTTTAGTGTTCTTAAAAGGTAATTTGTTTTTATCAAACATGTAACTAAACATAATAATGTAGCTATAATTGACTATTCCCATCAATCCAAACTTTACATAGAATTTGGGCATTCTTTCTATATACCTGCTACAAGAGGGCAGTTACAAACAGTTGCAAAAAGCATGTATCATCTTCCATATTAGCTATCGCTTAATGTTAATCAAGTTATTATACTTTTTTTCATACAATTTTACTGCTTTACCATATCTGTTTTCTTGGAATAAAAAATAATATTGTCTTATTTCAAGTGATGATCAGACTTGTACTCAATATTTTTGGTTATAAAAAACACATGTTCTTGAAACATTCTACAAATAATCTCTCGTATTATACAAAAAACAAAACAGATTAGTATACAAAGTACCTCAAAATAACTCCTTATATGAAATAAGCTTAAGGAAGAGATAAAAAAAAATCTTTATCAGAAGTTTTACTTCACTTGTAATACTGTCCTATTTAAATCCACACATTTTTATCTACAGTTTGTTGAAAGCTTTTTTTTTTTGCTAGTCCTAGTGCCCATGTCGATCCTTGTTTTTTTTGTTTGTTTTTTTCCAATGTTAAACATATCTTTATGAACTGATTGTATGAATATTTTGTGTTGGAAAGGGCATTTACATACCCCTTTTCAAAAGCTGTAAATTTTCTGTGGCCAAACAATGTCAAAATGTAATTCTGGTACATTCTGTTTAATCACGACCTTGTATCAACTGTGGTTAATATAAAGTACTCAAACATCTGTACAAGATAATGATCTTCCACAGCTGTGGTAAGGAAAGTGCAGTCTTGTAACGAGTTACAATCCACTGACACAAAGGTCAGTGGCAAAAGGCATTCACATGCTGCTAGCAATAGTATGCTACATAATCAAAAAGGATCTTTGCCAGGAAAAGCAAAACAAGTCATGTATATGCAAGTTGCTTTCACAACGTATCTGTTCAACTGTTGCATACCTCAGGCAGTTGTACAATAAAGTGAGTATTCATGCTATTCCATATGAAGATATACCAGTCAAGTCACCTGATGCAGCATCTATGGATTTCTGTGCCATCAGACTGTTGAAATGGTGATGGGAAACCACTGCCCTCAAACACTAAATGGCTTATGGAAAGCAAGCAGTGTACTTTGGACATGAAAGCTTTATGACCGAGTAATTTGCAATAAAATGCAGGATTATTGTCAAAATAACTTACATAACACTGGAATATACAAGAGTAAACAGAGTTAAACATTCAGGGAGATTAATATTCATTTCTTTTTATTCTGGCAGTCACTTTTGCAACAGTATTGATTTATTCAAAATATAATACCACTAAAGATTGTACAAAGAGAAATGTTATAACTTACATTTCTAGGATTGTTGATTGTTGGTTTACAAGCATTGACAGTTCTAGTATTTTGTGTCCTCTCGTTATTTTCATTTGTGTTAACCTACAGTCACAAAAAAATAACAAAAGTTATCGGATTCATTGTCTTTCAATACATTTACAAATGTTAAAATAATAGCTATTATGTATACAAATCATGCTACTTTAACCTTGTAAGTAAAACAAGTTAAATATTACAAAATATATAACTATTTCAACATCTATCTATACATACATGCATCATAGATAGCAATTTGTATGCTAGTTACTGAGAAAGTGCTTCTCTATAAATTTAATAAGTGGGAGAGTAGTAAGTCTTTGGATTTACAATGCTAAAATCAGGGGATTGATTCATATTGGTGGACATAGCAGATAGCCTGATGTGGCTTTGCTATAACAAAACACACACACTCTTTCTGTCAGTTATTTTGTTCTTATATATTTTAGGTGGGACTGAGAGAAAGAAATAGCATACAATTGCATGTACAAAAAATATATAAAATGTAGGTAAATCTCTTTTCTTAACCATTATATACCTTGTCACAAAAATTTAGATTAATTTATAAATAATTTAACACTATTTTCTTCTGTAAGAACTACATTAAACACTATTTTTGTCAATGATATGCAATTATATTAACACAGGCAGTGCACTGTGTTAGGTTTATTTTGAATTTAAAGTTATAAAAAATCAAATAAGAAATACATTCAATACTACAGTTAACTGGAAGCATCAAATATTTTGAGATGTAAAAGTGCATTAACAAAAGAAGTTTAGTTAATGATTTAAACAACAAAAAAGTATTTTATGATAGTCAATAATTGTTATTTTCAAATGTGAAATCTATTTAACTTCCTGAATGGCTTTAAAAAACAATAGTGAATACTACTACTACTATTAAGTTAAATACAGATAGAAAATACTGATACTGTAACTTGTGAATATCCTAAATGTTTTAATGTGTCCGAAACTTTGTTTCTAAATTTATGATTTATCACTGACTGAAATCTACATAACAAGTTATCTTAAAATGTATTTAAAATACTTAAGTGAGACTTAAATATTTCTTTTTATTTAAGCGCAGAGGAACTAGAAAGTGGTTGAAATAATTATTGACTGGGAAATAAACTGGTAAAATTAGGCCATTTTGATAGTGGAATAAAAGTCCAAAAATGAGAACTTAAGATATACTTGGAGTAATAAATAGAAGATTTGGTAACCCTTTTACATTAAGTAAAACAAACTTTTGCTGGATAGTCATATGGAAAAGACTACATTAAAAATGAGCTGGTTGGTTTGGTGCAATGTTTGGGAAGTTGAAGAGGTGACCTCCAAAGGGTAAAGAGTATTAATTATTATGGTATAATATAATGGTTTACAATGATAAAGCATAATCTATATACTCCAAGTCTGCATGACATTACTTGCAGTAATAGTTTTCTATGTTCTTTCTTGTTCTTACAAACTTAATAATTTGAAATGATTGTTTTACATCCAAAATTTCTACTTTTATCAAATAACAGAACAAAAATATAAAACTTTTCTTTTAATTTTCCACACTTTTAGAAACTTCAAAACAAGCAGAATGCAATTTTCCTAATATCATCTTAACTAAGAAAGGTTCTTTAAATCATGTCATTCATACCAATAAATCATTATGTGGTTTAAATACTGATATATACAATAACTAACCTTTGTAGCCACATATTTATGGTCTTTACTATCATCTGTGTTATCTTCTTTCTGCTTTGCACTTTCTGTTCTAGTTAAAATAGGTTGACTGTCATCATTTATTGCCTTCTGAGAAACTGATTGGAGGGTATCCTCAGAAGAAATTGTGTCTCCTCCATCCCTAACCATGTCCTTGTGGTATGCACTTTTATCAACTGCATTTATTTGGAGTTCTGTGACCATTTCTTTCTGTTCGTCCTAAAAAATAAAGGTAAAAATATATTACATGTTTTATGTGTTCTGATCCCAGTAAAACTAGCAAATGCTTTTAAAAAAAAGGTGGCAAAGTCCAAAACAATTTACGAAATGTTGGCTTTTAATTTGCAAAAAAAAAAAAACAGTTCATCAAGTCTGGAAAAATTAACAAGTATTAGATCAGCATATTTGTTCTTGTTCTATGCACTATTAATCACACGCATGTATACATATACCAGTTTCACTTGCTATATTTCCCATCTATACATCTCCACATAACGCGCTTCTATAAAATTTGGATTCGGATACAACTCTTAGTGTTTAGACCTCACTTTTACAAACGGAGAAGCTTTAAACGGAGGCAGTTTCTTGGTTTGGTCATATCCCAAAAAAAAGTCGTTAAAGAAAAAAACACAAAAGATATATATATTTCCGAGATCGTTTGATTACTTTTAAATAACAAAGTAGCAAAATAGAAAGCCAATGTAAAATTAGTTTAATGCGTATTTACGAATATAAGATAAATAAACTGCACCAGCGTATATTATATAGATGTCTTCAAAATATAAACCTCTACCTCATTAACGTGAACTGACATATCTTTGCACCATACACAATATTATGAATTCATAAAACATAAACATGTTTTCTTGGAACTATTTCCTTACAGTAGCTGAAAAAAAAATACTATCCTTCATTTGAAAAATTAAATTATGTCTAAGCTCATTTTGTATACTTCTAAATGATTTGACAAATGCGATCATTAAATGTATAAAGGAGATTCTTAATTAAGAAATGTTAAACTTCGAACTTAATCCTTATAATTACGATGTTGTTCTATCAAATTCTTATGGAATTGGTTGGGCGTGTCTTGTTATAGCAATTGGATACGAATATTCAATCCGAAGTGCACGTGTATTAACAAATAGCATCCAGAGGCGGTATACTGATGTTTTGGGTTTTGTTTTGTCATTCATGCCTGGCAAAGTAATAGAAAACTTCACATACATACTAACCTCCTATAATAAAATACGTTGGATTTGTCAAACAAGTCATATTTTTGCTATTTATAAATCAGAACGATGACTCCGAAATTTCATTATCCAATTCACATGCAAATATTAAAGAGTTTATGAAACAGACTCATAACAGTATCAAACTCGTGAATGATTTGCTATAGATTTTGAAGACATTCTTAACGCACTTGACTTTCTCATCTGGTGGCGCTATTTGTTAGGAATATCTACAACATACGCTACGATAAACAGAAAGTAATAAATATTTTCTGACCAAAATCATATTAGAGTGAAAAACGTAACTCCCATCACTTTAACTGTAATTAGCTTGTTCGTTTGATTTAAATGGACCTAAAAAAAAAGCTATTTCTAATACAATATTTTTCCCGAAAGGGGGCCAAAGGCCGTCTGGTGGGGGTCGCCTGTTTTAACCATTCACACCACTACACAATAGTGTTATTTCGATGACGAGGAACCCACTTTGAGACTAATAATGGCTGGAGACGGCTTGAATGGGTAATGAAAA
>NW_013667571.1:30708-31536 GCF_000517525.1 Limulus polyphemus
CGATATGATGAAATGAAAAAAAAAAGTCAATTCTTTTTTCTCAAATCAAAGATGAAATCAATAGTCAAAAGTTTTATGCTTTGCCGTTTTCAATATGCGTTAACTGTTTCGAAAATCGAACAGATTTACGTTTAGTTTGTTTTAGTCGATTTCAGATAGTTTCCAAGTCTTCGTTTTTAAATCTGTCCGCGATTTTCAAGATTATGAAATCCTTTTCGTTATTCTACAAAACATGCTGCTGTTCTTGTAGCGTTTGTAATTGATGTACCTCTACATTTCATTACACATGTGCTGCCATCTATGTAACATACGTGTAAAAACTATTCCAGGAAAATATTTAGTCTGAAACATTTTATACTGTCATAAATTAATTACACGAGATTTCTTTCGAACATATGCGCATGCGTGGTAGAAACTAATACTTTATTAATGAATCAGGCCAACTATTAACTACGAGTAGTTTCTACTGTATAAATATAAAAGTGATTTAACAAACCTGTTGCCAAAAATACTTTAATTTTTGAAATGATGTTTGTTTGTTTGTAATTAAGCACAAAGCTACACAATGGGCTATCTGTGCTCTGCCCACCATGGGTATGGAAACCACTGGGGGGGGGGGCAAACAAATATAAGGATATTTGTATACTACACCTACATAAATGTTTAATTTTTTTTTTTTCGTTACAAAATTACACAAAGAGCTAGCTACAAATCCAGCCTTAATTTTGAGCTGATAGAAAGAAGGCAACTACATAACACCATCCGCTGTCAACTCTTGGGATACTCTTGTCTAACCGACTAATGGGATCTTATCACCACTCCTATAGA
>NW_013667571.1:31557-32174 GCF_000517525.1 Limulus polyphemus
GTGTACATGCCATGAATTACGAGAATATTTATGCACTCTGTAGGATACAACACAGCATGAAATATGCACTTCAAAAGCAAGAAATAAAAATGTTTGTTGCTATTAATTTTGGTTTTATTTACTCTTGAAACAGAACACTTTCAGGGACCCTGCTGAAGTACATCCAGAATATGTAATCTTTCACTTTGGTTCACTTGTTGTTGTTTTTTACTATTACCAACTAAGAGCGACTGACTCTTAAAGATGAAGTCATAAGCTGGTGAACCGAAAGGTCATCCCCCAACGAGCTAAATCACGTGGCTAAATCATTCAAGATGAATCACATTTCCTTATATAGAATGTATAATAATATCTCCAAGCTCCAAGTTTACACTGGTTATCTAAAGCCACGCCGGGATCAGAGCTATACAGTTCATTTGTCATCAATATATCTTTACAAGAACTGATACTCATTTAAGAGTTACCGTGAGAAATTAATTAAGACGAAAATAATATATTATAATGTTTTTTCCGTGGTTACTTTTTATAGAGTTGCTCGCCATGCAGAGATAAAGTTTCTGCTTCTTTTTGAAACAAGTTCAAAAAATCGATATGATGAAATGAAAAAAAAAAAAAAA